>NC_137984.1:52527927-52815427 GCF_963924665.1 Micromys minutus | reverse complement strand
TCTTTGGCCCTTTCTCTTCCGACTTTGGACAGAACCGTAGGAATGTCATTGGTCCCAGAACTCCCCCTGGTCCCCTAGACATGCATGTCACAGTACATCAACTATGCTCTTAACACACTGAGCAGACCTGTTTGCTTGTGACCCTATCTGCCACTAATTTCCTACAGAGAAATACTGCATCTCATCTACCCATGCACTGCCATCTCGGAGCAGGGATGCCAAGCTGAGAACCAAAGGACAGTTTTGCAATTAGTTGGGAGAATGATGGTCAAGGATATTCCCAGCACATGGTAGGATGCTGTGACCACACAGTTCTTAGGAAGAAGGAATCAGAAGATCACAAAAGTCAAGCTGAGGACAGGAGACTTCCTGTCACTCAGCACCAGCCACACTAGTAGAAAGTCTACATTCTCCTGGCTCTTCTGTGGAGAGAGTAGCCGAAGGAACACCAAAATTCACACACTGGACCTGGATTCTTCTCCACTGGCTTGGTTCGTTCCCACCATTATTTCCATAACTGTGTGGGAATGCCAAGAATTGCCAAAAATATAATGGAAGGAGGGTTGCATGTGTCCACAGGGGTATTTGTGGTATATCTATTTCTTGACCTCCACTGCTCTAGTGTGGTTACTACTAAATACAGCAATGAGTAAAGCAGGAGAGGACTCCCTGCCTTCATGGAGCAGGCACTGTAATGGAAGAAGACGGCCAATAACAAAGCATAAAGGTAAAGAGTGCAGGTGGTAAGTACCAGGGAGATAAATCCAAGAGGAAGTGTGGGCTAAGAGTGGGATGAACTGTGTGTGCACCCGGAGCAAGTAGCTTTAACTGGGTGGTTCAGAAGAACTCAGAGTAGGGCCGTTAAATAAGTCCTGAAAGAAGTAAATAAATCAATATCCTAAGTGCTCAGCACACAGTCAGCACTGAATTAATGAGCATAGTCAGTCCTCTATATCATTGAGCTGGAGATTAACTAATCACAGGTTCAAAGATTTTTGTTTTTTTAAATCAACTACAGTGAGGCTATACAAAACATGGACAGACGTTGTTCCTTAAACAATGTAATGTAACAACTATTTGTATAAATTTACATAGTATATCAGGTGTCATCCAACCCACAGCAGACTCCAAATAAGAAGCAGTACATGCCCAGGTTATATGCAAATGATAATCCATTTTATGGAAGGGACTTGAGACTTTGAAGATCTGGTATTCTACATGGGTACTGAGAGATTCTCTGCTTCCTATTAGATTTCATTCCCATGAGAAATAAATTTATCAATATACTTACCATGTTAGCAAGATGCATTTGTGGCAATTATGTTCAATTTTGAGGCAGTTTCTATGATAACTTTTTAAAAGATTTACATATGTTTAATTTTACGTGTGTATTTGCATACATTTGTGTGTGTTCATCATGTGTACGAATTACTCACAGAGAATTTGTAACTGGAGGTACGGAGGGTTGTGAACTACTATGTGGGTTCAGGGAACAAAACTCAGGACCTCTGCAAGAGCAACCATTGCTTCTGCCCCTAAGATACTCTTGTGGTTGAATCTGAAATGCCACCCCAGACCCATTGTAAACACTTGTTTCCCGGCTGGTGGCACTGTCTTGTGGGTCTGTGTAATCTTTAGGTGCTGAAATATAGATGGTTGGAACTGGGGCCTTCCACCTCTGCTTCCTTTCCTGCTCCAATTCCTGACCCCTGCTTTGTGAAGTCCTACTATGTGAATCCTGCTCTGATTCCTGGTCCCCTGCTTTGTTGATGTCCTACTGTGTGAATAGTGCCTTGCTTGCCTCTGGCATCTCAGACTAAACCCTTTAGCATTAGGAGTTAAATGCTTCCTTCCTGGGGTCACTCTGTCAGGAATTCCCCAGTGACACAGAAGGAGGTAAGAGACTCAATTTAAATACTTGAAGATGGTGAAGCCAGGACTCATCCAGCGATGATTCAGCTCCACTTGACCACACAAGTATAGCAGGAAATGAACAGGGAATTCAGGGGGACCCAGGGGCTGCAGAGCCTTTATTCACATGCTCTGGGAGCTACACAGTAAGGCATCGCTCACCTCTCATGGCTTCCTCCAAAGACCCTCCTGAAGCAGGCATGGAATACACATTCAAGCCCTGGTTAGCCAGGAGCTGGATCTCTTGCACAGGTGAGAAAGCGTTTGTCAGCATAATATCTTCCCTGGAAAGACAAGGAAGATTCACTTCACACATATCTCTGGTAGAAATATCAACAGTGCTGATTTCAAAGGCTTTTCTAAATTGTGCTTTAAAAGATTTATTTGTTTATATGTATGAATGTTTGCTTGTGTACCACACCTATCCAGTCCCTACAGAGACCAGAAAAGGGTATCAGGTACTGTGGAACTCAAGTTACAGTTGGTTGTAAGTTGCTATGAGGGTAGTAGGAATTGAACCCAGGTCCTCTGCAAGAGCAGTCAGTGCTCTTAACTCCTGAGACGTCTCTCCAGGACCTTAAAGCTTTTCTATTAGTCAAGATACAAAAGACCCTGACAAGGCTCAGCTATGGGTTATTTGAATAGAACACAGTGTTTCCTGGGACCTTCCAGACCCTTCAAAGGTCCTTTTTGTTTCTCTTTGTTTCCACAGACTGATAAGACTTGAGTGAGGAAGTTATCACTTGGCGTGTCACACTCTGTACCTATGAGTTTCAGGACCACTTACTACCTAGTTAGTTCTAGACGCCCTCAGCCCTGCCCAAGAGTTACAGAACCCACCCTGCCCCTGCTGGACCAGCAGACACACTGAGATGGAGTCTCAAGGCCCCATGTTAAGGTTCTCAGGGCCAACGGTGTGTGTGACAGGATGGAAGCCACAGCCTGAGGACACTGGACGTGTTTACCACAGTAATAAGATCCCAGCATTGGCAGTGGGAGACACTCGTGGATCACTAACAAACACCAGGGCTCTGTGTGTGTGTGAACAAGGCAGGAGAACAACACAGACTGTGGACTCACACACCCTTGCCTTACCTCTGCGATGTGGTTGTGCCTGGAAGGAACAGCTCGATGGGCATCTGTCTCTTAGAAAACCTTTTATTGCTCTGAAGGGATTCTGTGATCTAAACAAGAACAGAGATGCATATGTAAAAACAGACCTACAGACACATGGATGTGCAGTTACAGAAACAAAAATAAAAACTGGCACATGGAGGCATGAACAGGACGTTAGAAACCGAGTACCTGGGCCATAATGGCTGGAGAGAGAGAATCCCGGACCTGCTTCACATAGTCAACTGTGGCCTCGATAACTGAAGCCACGTCGCTCTTCCTCCCCTTGACATACGGCAGGAGAGTGCGCAGCTGCTCACAGCAAAACTTGATGCGCTCCCTGTGCAAACATTGTGTGGAAATAAAGCATTACTCCTTTATCAGAAGAACAACTCTTCCTGGGTTTTGTGGAAATGGACTGTCTCTGTCTTCATCTGATTCCTGTTTGAGGGGAAGGCCAAGATCCCTCACAGCTCCTGAAATCACAACTCCCAGGGTCCCCACTCAAGGGGACAACTGCCGAAGTATAGAGCCTGTGCCAGGCTAGCCCCAGTCCCCTCAGCCAGGCCTACTGCTGTGGTGCCCTCAGGAAAGAACTGCATGCCATATATACATGATTTTTAAACTTCATAGTAGAAGCCTGGCAGGCCAGGAGGAGTGAGAATCTGGGTTTGGATCATATTTTTATAAAGAAGTCTTTCAGTGTCTTGTACCTTGTGAGTTTCACAGAGCATGCTGTGGCCAGAGTTGGAACAAAATGAGAAGTTTTCCTAAACCCACGAACTAAAGCACAAGGACAATGTCCAGGCCAGCATCCAAAGGACACTAACCCTTGACCACACCCAGGAGAGATCCATGGGAAATGTAGTTGTAATTGATGCATCGGTCCAAGCCCTTGGCATCCCCTAGGAACTTGTGTTGTCCAGTTACATCCTTGACCTGTGCAGCTGACAACTACTGTCTGGAAAGTCCCTAAGTTTCTCTTCATTTCAGAATAGGAGAAAAACAGACTAAAAATATATATTGTTTGGCATATATTCAGAGTAGAAATTAAGTGGTATTTTTATTGGCCTTTGGGCTCTTTGGAACTCTGCAGAGTTGCCTCAAAGACTATTCTGAGGTAAAAAGCATTGGGGAACCAGTAGCTGGACACATGGAAGGCTTTGAGTGTTTCACACAGAGAAACTTCACTTACAAAAGAATCTAAGATGAAACAGCAGAGTCTCTGTGGGCAAAGCAGTCTCGTAGAATATGAGAAGTTGCCTAAGAGTGCTTATGGTAAATCAGATCTGGATTTCATTGGCAGTGGGAATAATATGTTATAATCAAGAATGAAATACAAAGGGGAGGAGCTAAAAGCAAAAACATTAAGCATTTGCTATCTATAGATGGGACTGTTAACAATATTCCCCCTTGTCTGTAGTTTTCCTAGATGGATAAATGTCACTTTCACAATGAAAAATGCCATTGCACATTGTTCCGATGCATACAAAGAAAACATCTGGATATACAGGGAACTTAGGAGAACTACAGACAAATATTTCCATCTCCACCACTTAGAATCATTACTGCTCCAGTCATGCTGTGGCAGGGGCACCTCCTCAGCTCTTTGGTCCTCACAGTGACCAAATGCCAGACGGGTGGCATATATTCCGTGGTCACACTCACTATCTCCATCTAGACTTTTAGCAGTGTTAAAGTTATGGGATTTGTGGCAGAGGTTTCTCTGTGGGAAGAAGTAACCCTGCGACCACAGGTCCCACGGGTACCCACCGTCTCAGCTTTTCTTTGCTCGAGTGAAGGAAAGAAGCCTTTTTGTTTTTCTCCAGATTCGACAGCGGAGCCTTTAATCCAAGTCCAGTGTCAGTTTTCAGCAGCTCAGAGCTAAAGAAAGTGAGCATCATGTCACATGTTAAAGAGAAAAATCGCCAGGCAACTGCCAACAACAAGCAGTAATTCACTAAGACAGAATGTCTCCCGAGTCATACAAAGGAGGAGAATATATTAATCACCGTACTTCACACATTTGGTACTGAATCTTTTCCTTCATCTAAAACACAGTGATTAACTACAAATATAACCAGGACTAAGACACTCTAATCGTATCAGCCACTGACAACACACTTTTCTAACTTCATGGTGTTGTGCAAGCGTTGCAGCCCCAGTCCATTTCTCCTTCCAGCTGTATTTGATACATTTCATATGATAGCTGATGCTTAGACAGCCTGCTATAAAGTAGTCAGTTAGATGGCTCCTGCTCAGCTAACATTAAGTGTTCTGAGGATGTTACAGGGCAAGCGATGATGTTAGGCAGATTGGATGCAGTTTTTACTCACAGTTGTTTCTACTAGGTATTATAGTCCCACTGTAAATCACACCACACACACACACACACACACACACACACACTGTTTCTGCCCTTAAAGCATTAAGCCCCATGGCGCTATAGCAGTGGCTCAGTGATTAGCAGCACTGGATGGACCTAGACTCAATTCCTGTCACCCACTTGGTGGTTCATAGCCTTCTAAAACTCCAGTTCCAAAGTGTCTGGTGCTCTCTTCTATCCTTTGAGGGCACTATATGTCTGTGGTACATAGATATAAATGCAGCAAAACACACCCGGACATAAAAAATACATTTTAAAACAAGGCTCATTACAGAGACTGAACAGAGCAAGTTTTCATGTTCCATTCCAACTTGATCAGCCAAGGTTTCTCTCCCTTTTCAAATTTCTCACTTAATGGATATTGTTCTGACTCAATATCTAGAGCACTAGTTCACAGCCTGTAGGCCTCCACCCCTCTGACAACCCTCTATCTCCAAAAATATTTACATTAATAACTATAGCAAAATTAATCATGAAGTAGCAACAAAAATCATTTTATTATCTGGGTAAACCACAACATGAGGAACTGTATTAATTATCTGTACTAATGGCATTAGGGAGGTTGAGATCTAGGACTTTATGTTCTAAACTATTTTACTGATTTTTATTTTATGGGTATATCTGCAACACATGTGTGTCTGAGCCCATGGATACCAAGAGAGGAACTACGATCCCAGGAACTGGAGACACAGACAGGGTGACTGGGTGCAGGGGACTGACCCTGGTTCCTCTGGAAGAGTGGCTCTTAACTGCTGAACCATCTCGACAATTCCACGTGTGTGTGGGGGGGATGCGAGGGGGGAGGGAGGGAGAGCACAGTCAACCTCGAATCTTCCCTCAGGTGCTGGTCACCAGGCTCTCACAGGCCGGAAGCTCACCCAGTGGGCTAGGCTGGCTGGCAGGTGCCTCATGGAGCCCCTCCTATCTTCTTCAGCTCCCCAGTGCTGGGATTCTAAGCCTCATGTCCTCATGTTTGTAAACCAGTACTGTACTGACTAACGTAACTTCCTAGCCCTTTAATTCCATTTTCTTTATCCAAAAGGGTAAAACCTGACTGAGAATTTTACTTTGATTATGAAACAGGATAATGAAAAAATTCAAGTTAGTAGACACTGGAAAACGCTTTCATGTAGCATATAAAAAATCATGAAACCTCACAATACCCTTCCCTACCTCATATGCCAGATAAGGGATCATCTTCCCATAAAGCTCTTTGAGGCTCAGCTGCTAAATAAGAGTCACAAAGCTTTTGCGAGTCATGTGCCACTTAAGTGAGGTCATCTTTGGTTTGCCACACTGAACTGGCTGCCAAGTCCATCCCTTGTTCTACACAGTAGATGGCTACATTCTACACATTCTAGAGGTGCCTCCATGGGCTTCAGCACTTGTCCATTCCTGTGCTCTAAGCTCTATTTAAAACCTCCATGGCACAAAAAGAGAGGGGCAGCAGTCACACAGAGCTGATTTTTATCACACATGCAAAGCAAATATAGGAAGAGTCTGATCCATTCAACAGCCTGTAGGAAAATAAGGAAAACACACACACACACCCACACACACACACACACACACACACACACAGAGAGAGAGAGAGAGAGAGAGAGAGAGATGTTAGACAGACAGACAGACAGACAAACTACCCTATAAAAACAAAACAAAGCACTCCTTTCATGGGATATATAAGAAACTCTAAATCACAGGCATGCAGTAGTTGAAGTTTTGAGTTTGAGTTGAAAACAGACAATGGGGAGAAAGTTCTGGAGATATAGACTAGGCAAGGCTGATCTTGTCCAAATATCAGCGTTCAGACTGCTCAGTTTCAAATGTGTGTTTGGAAAGGGGGATCTGCTGTTATTTTGTTTGAATATCAATGTACTTCCTTACACTGCGTTGGGTCATCTCAGGATCTCGATTCTAGAACCTGAAACAGAGGACAGTCACCTGCCTTCCAGGGAAGAACCCTTCTCTCCGCAGCACTCTTAGCACTTGGGCTGGTGTCTGTTACCAAGTTCTCTGCAGAATCGTTAATAAAATGCACACGGCAAACATGGGTGACATGGAAAAGTTGAACAATATAAATAAGACTAACCAAAACAACAGATCTGGAGAAAAATGCCCTCCGAGTTCACTGCAGGAAGTCTGGAAGAAGAGTCTGCATTCTGGAGGCAATTCGGTGTTCTCCATATCTATTGAAAGTTCGGAAAGAGGCTCATTTCAATAATAAAATCACTGCCAATTATTTTTACAAAGCAGGGCTTTAAAAATAGAAAGCGGGTGATAGGTTTCAGCCCACGAAGCATAAAACCACTCAGATTAGAAAATACTACTGAAAAGCTGCACACACTGCACCCCAGGACATCCTCTTACCAGTAAGAACCTGCTAAGTGACATATTTTATAAAGCATCCCCAACCAAGTTTATGTATCACCTTCCTATTTATAAGTAAATGTCAAGCAACTGCACTGTCAAATTATGGCCTCAGGGCCATAAAAAATCTGCAGCTGTTAGTCCTTGGACCAATGATAAGTCAGCTGGGGAAAGGTTGGGACCCATCAAAGGTGCTGGACAGGTGATGAGCAGCTGCTGCTTTACTGAAGACCAGAGAACAGACTGCAAAGGGACCCTGACCACAGCTTAGTCATACCCAGGAAGAACTCTGAAGCCACAGTGGGGAGGGGTTGGGAGGGGCTGTGGTGAGGAGGTGCTACACTGAAAACTAGCACTATAAAGAGGCAGCCACACTGACTCTAGAATGCAAACTTGTATATAATAGTCCTCAGTATGTTTCAAGAAAATATAAAATTTAGGTTTTATAAGGGTTTCTAGCCTTCTGGAAATATAATGTGAATGTGATGTGTGTGTGTTTACAGTGCATCTAGTTGATAAGCATATATAATGTAAAAAGTTAATTAGTGTGTTTATCACCTTACATAATTATTTTCTTGTGCATGTGCTGAAAACACTTAAAATGTCTCAATAAGTTACAAGTATCCATACAGTACTCTTAATACAGCCATCAAACCGTTTCTTAGGTCTTTCAGATTTTACTCGTCTGACACATCAAAGACTCTGCACTCCTTGCCCAATACTCTCTATGTGATACCAGCTTAACTCTGAAAGAGGTCTCAGCTAGTATCCCAGCCTATACCAAGCAAAACCAATGACTGAACTGCAGTAATTCTAGGAGTTGGAGGCTGCCTAGGACCCCTTTAGGATAAGCTAATTTAATTAGTGTTTGAATGTTGCAGTGGACACAATACAATAGGGAAAGGCAATACAAAGAAGAGATCTAATTGAGGCATTATCATTAATGCATTGTATCTAAAACTATAAAAGAGAAGGAATAACCCCATATGCATTAAAGAGGTAAATAATTATAAAAATGTTTTGCAATGAAGTTACTGTGCAATTCCAAGTTGATGCCCCACTTTTTGGATATCTCTGTAATAAGGTAGCCTGACCAATTATATTTTAATAACAAAGATATAATGGTTAGCTAGGTTACCAAATGAAAAGAAACGTAGTAACAATCCCAAACAAAAACAAAAACAGAACTTTTCATCACTCCATCAGCTATCATGCAACAAACTCATTTGAAATTTCAGAACATTTCAGCTTCTCTTGCAAATAAAATCAAAAGATTTTTCCTCCTTATTTATACATATACTGGCTATGAATAAAAACATAGTTATAAAATACATAGCAAGTTGTTAATTCACAATAACAGGCATAAGGAGGAAACCAGTTTAGAGACTGCAAACATGATTTTATAGAATGTTAATGACTATTTTAAACCTTTTTAAATGTATTTTTAACTCACCCATATTTGTGAAATATGTTTTCCAGTAGTTTATCACAGTGTTCACTTTTTCCAAGGTTAGTGGCTCATTGAAACTAATATCAGCTCCATATTCTGAAATATAGCCTACAGAAATCATGTTAATGACAACCTTGTAATTTCTACTTGAAAACAAAACACATGTTATAGCAGGCAGTCACACACATACCTCTGAGTTTTTCAGGTATTACAAAAGCAAACAGCAAATGTGTGTTTTTCTTCTTGCCAGATCTGAGGGGAAAGTGTTACAATGAAGCAAATTAGTCACTCAAAAAGAAAACGAATCAGACTCAAGAGCTGAACTTACTAGATACTTAATAGATGCCTTTAACTTTAATAATTTAGAATGATGCAAAAATTTTAAAACTCAGCATCTGAAATCAATGAGGATACGAACTGTTCTTTCTTAACTAAAGAAGACAACCTAAACCTTATCCACATCCTCAAACTCCTCATTAGCTTAAAAAAGGTTGAGGAACAGAGGACATTTCAAGACCACTAACTGGTAAAATCAGCAAAATCTGGATTGGGGGAATTACACAAAACTAAAACCCCCTTAAAACAAACACCTCTATGTGTGTTTGAAAAGAAATATACAGGTGTACAATTAAAGAGAAAAATTCCAAATATACAAGGAGGAGAAAGTTGAATTTTAAATTTGTATCAATTTTTAGAATCATAAGCAGGAAACACTCAACACTGATTAGGCGTCAGCATCAAGGACTGTCAGCACTCGCTCCAGTAGCCACCGTGCCTCTGATCAAACTCCGAAGAGCAGTCATTGTAATGACAGTCATTGAAACTGCACACCCATGGGAGTAATAGCATTCTATACCAAGTAACTTTCTATGATCAATTAACCCCTCTGATGTCACTCATGCTATTCCTGCTCAGGCTGACATGCTAATTCTTACAATGACATGTCAAACCTGCCACAGAGCTGCACTATGAAACTTCTACCCATGAAGACAGATTTTACTTTCAAACTCACAGTGGACTAATTTGATGTCAAGTATAGCAATATATTGTATATCCATCAAATATATCAATATATTATATCTTATGTATTTAATATATCAAATACATTGATATATACTATGCATTTAAGAAATGGGTTTTAAAAGCAATTTTAAAGACGCTAGGCCAAGATTTGAAAAGTTTTACCTAATTAATTTGACAGCCTCCTGCTCCTCCGCAGTTAGGGTGGAAGTCACCTTCAAGAAAATTATGTCAAATGAGTTAGCAGCCAAAAGCGCGGCTACCTTCTTCACGTTGCTAATGGTCAGGGTGATCTGTGCTGTGTTGGAAAAGAATTTCTGCACAGAGCCAGCCAGGAAGTATCTTGTAGCATCTCCAACAAGCAAAAGGTCTACTCTTCCCTGAAAGAGAAGGAAGAAAGCAGAGGCCACAAGTAATTACTAAACAGGAGTGAGGGCAGGAACTCTCCTCTGCCTATGTGCCAGGCATGTGCTTGGGTCCTATCACTTTGTTAAGATCCTACCCACCAAGGCCATTACAGCATTAATGTGTGGTTTCCCTAAAAACTGCTCTTATTCCATTAACAGGCAAGGTTCTTTATCATGATCATCCCAGTTTTTAGAGACACGATTTCTCTATGTACCCATAGCTGTCTTGGAAGTCAATCCGTAGATCAGGATGGCTTTGAACTTATGAGATCTGCCTACTGAGTTCTGGGTCTAAAGGCATGAACCACCACCCAGCAACAGGTAAGGTTCTTATAATCCAGCTTCTTAATCAGACTTTTCTCCTGGAAAACGTATTTTGTGAGAAGCACAAATTGGCGAGTCACACATTATTTATTTTGGTTAAAAACACATTCTAGGGAACAAAAACCTAAATTTAAAAATCTAAATGGAGTGCTGGAGTGATGGCTCCGTATCTAAAAGCCCTGCCTACCTTTGTAGAGCACCCAGATTTGTTCTCTTCACCCGAGTGGTAGCTTTCAGCAGTTGGTGCTCTCCACAAGGGTCATGTTGCCCTCTCCTGGCCTCACAGGCACAAGTTCTTACACAAAGACATTTCATAATGCTTAAAGTGAGATTCTGACTGTGTGTTGGACTTTACACGTGGCAATCCTTGGTCACATGCAAACCCTGGGTTGACAGTGAGACCGTTGTCTCTCTCCACACAAGGCTGCATCTCTGCTGGGAATGCTGGGACTTAAGACTTTGTGTTTGTATTTATGATTAGTATTTACAAGTAATGATGTTTGTTGTCATTTCTTTGATCCAGACTGTACCTCGAAGCTTACATTTGCTTCTTCCTGGGATCCACTTTATTGAATTTCAGTACAGGCTCAGGAGATTCTTCTTGCCTCACACACTGTCACAGTGTCCTGACAAGTCAGGGCTAGCTCTAGCTGGTCTGGGTCAAAATCACTGTCTCTGGATTTTGAAGATGATGGCCCATCACCTTGTGATATTCAGAGTGGCAGCTGAAAGCACCAAGCAACTTGGCTTTCTTTGGGTGATTTTGTATTCTCTTTTATTTTCTGTGTCTGGGTATAAGCACTTATTATCCATCCTGGAAACAATATTTCTTCAATCACAGATCACTTTCTTCTCCCTGTTGTCTTTCTCTCTTTGGTAATCTTTCGTGAAATGCTAAATACCCAGGTAGATTCTTTTCCTCCATTACTCTGTGACAGAATAGTCTTCCCCTGATACTTTCTTGTCTTTAGTCCTTTAAAAAGTACTGAGTTTAATGTGGATTGTGAATTTTTAAGGTTTTATTTTCTAAACAACCCATTATTTTTAGGATGTGATTTCTCTGAAGATATAGATTCAAACTTTACTTGTCTCTGTGTGTGCATACCTGTGTATCTGTGTGTGCATACCTGTGTATCTCTGTGTGTGCATACCTGTGTATCTGTGTGTGTGCATACCTATGTATCTCTGTGTGTGAATACCTGTGTATCTCTGTGTGTGCATACCTGTGTATCTCTGTGTGTGCATACCTGTGTATCTATGTATGTGCATACCTGTGTATCTATGTATGTGCATACCTGTGTATCTCTGTGTGTGCATACCTGTGTATCTCTGTGTGTGCATACACATGTATCTCTGTGTGAAGGTGACAGGAAAACTCTGGGTATCATTTTTCATGTACTGTCCACCTTGTATTTTGCAGCCAGTCCTTTACAGGGCTTGGAATTTTCTGAGTGTGATAGGTCAGCTGGCCAGGAATCTTCATATCTGCACTTTCCCAGAGCTAGAATTGCATGAGCGCAGTCATGCCTGCTGTGTGTTGCTGTGGGACTGCCCGTGCATGCCTGCATGCGGAGTGGAAGTCTGCATGGGATTTCTTCTTCTGTTGCTCTCCATCTTCTTTTATGAGGCAGAGCCTCTCACTGAACTGGGACCTCACAGATTTGACTAATTTGGCTGACCAGTGAGTTTCAGGGGCTCCCCGACTCTGCCTTGCCAATTCGGGGGAGTAGGAGTAGCAGGCATGAGCCCTGTGTCTGATCTTTACGAAGATGGGCCACACCCTCTTGCTTACACATAAGCACTTGATCAATGCCACCTTCTCCTCAGCCTTGCAAGTGAGAATGCAAACGCTGCTGTTCTCTTTTGCCCTAGCCCTTCCAGCTTGCTGTCTTAAAAGTACCAAAGCAAGGCTGCTTATGACCAAAACAAATTCATTCCTTGCCACTCTGAAGACTGGGGAGTCCGAGATTAAGGTGTAAGCCGGTCCAGCATAGAGTGAAGGTATGTTTGGTTTCTGGCTCTCACACAGTGCAAGGGCTGATGAGTCCACAGTGGGCCTCTTTGTCAGGAGCACTAGTCTCATTCTCAATGGTGGCATACCTTTGTGACCTAATCACCTTGGAACAGCTCCACTGCCTCACTTCCGCACACTGGGCTGAGTTCCATAATGCCAATGTAAGAAACTTACAAGTCAAAGGACCGGGTGGCTGTGGGTATGATGTGGGTCCACTGTGAGAGAGCAGGAACCCCACGTGTGGCTCGTCCGCAGTATCAAGCAGCTCCCAGGCCTACCCTGAAGCTAAAGCATCCCTGTTCCACGTGCCGTGCATGCAGCGGCTCCACAGCAGTTGATCAGCCTTTGCTCACGTGTGGACCTGCCCACCCTCCGCCTCACCGCAGCAGCTCCTCTCTCCTGTCCGTGGAGCCGTAGTCTCAGACACGTGGCCCGTCGTTGAGGTTTTAAATCTGATTGTGGATTTTAGGTTGTGAGAGAAACTGCTGTGTTGCAACCAAGATTCTGTCAAGAACCATGCATTGGGTTTTAATGTAGGATGGCCCCTCCCCTTTCTCAGTCTGTGCTGTTTACTCAGTGGAGGCTTCATTATTTCAGAAGTGCCTTCTGCTGTGTGGTTTAGAACAGAGGCAGAGGGAGCCTACTTCACCAAACCTACGGCTTTCCCCAAATACCATAACTTTTCAAAACATACCATAGCCTTTAAAAATAATTCATTAATTGAGACAACACCCTTGGTATGCTGACTTTAAAGATGCTATCCTCCTGTCTCAGCTTCTGGAAGCTGTAGTGACTTAGGTAGAATACTAAGGCCCTTGTGACCTCTGACTTCCTCTGAAAACCACACCATTGGTTCAGTTGCATTTCAGGTGCGACTCATTAGTGTCCATTATCCAACAACACTATATCACATGATTAATTCTATTCTAGCACCTTCCTGAACCTCCTAAAGCCAAGCTGCTGTAACAGTAATAAGTTGTGAGAGCAGCTATACGAGGGTTATAGTTTTGCTGTTTATAAATAGCGGATTTAGTTGAAGCAACTCTCAATGTGTCACTAAAATCTACCTGACACAGATAAGGTAGCCCTGAAATGATATAAATGTTTCTGTTGAGTGTATGTGAAATGTGGTGTATGTTTGAGGTACGTATATAATATCTGCATGTGGTGTGCATGTTGGGTGTGAGTGGTATGTGTAGGTGGTATGTGTGTATATAAGGAGTATGTGTGTGCGCCAATGTATGTGACGGGTATGGGCCCGTCTTCCCTAGCTACTCACCACTTTACATTTTGAGGCAAAGTATCTCACAGAACGTGGGTTCACCATTGGGCTAGATTAGGGGGTCAACAAGCTCCGGGGATCGCCCTCTTAGCCCCCTCTCCCCAACTCTGGGGCTACAAACAGATGCTCCTGTGTCATCCTTCATGCGGGGATAAATGCCAAACTCGGGCTCTCACGCCTGAGCCGCAAGCACTTTACCAACTAAGCCACCTACCTCTCCAGCCCCCTAAACTTTCTTTACTTTGATATGGCTGATTGTTTTCTCTCACTAGGCCATTTGAGAATAAAACAATTTGGTAACAATAATGACACTAAAGATAGGTATAAACCAGGGATCTGGGGAGGGGCTAATTTGTAAAACGTTCCACTAGAAAGTTCTGTTCTCTTAGTCTTCTCAAGCATCTTTCCGAGTTGTGTTCTGGCTTCACCGCAGGTAAAGTCTCCTGGGCAGAGGTAGTGAACACAGGTGAGGGGCCAGCCTGTGCATGGGGCCTCCCATACCTTCTCTGGAGCCCAGGGTCCAGGGTTTAAAAGGCTGAACTGCAGAATAGTGTGTGAGCCTTGGTTACCAGCTCATACCAACAGTCTGATGTGAGCCAAGGGAGCAAAGGTTTCCAGGCAGGGACCAGAATCTGCCTCTTGGTTCCAAATATCAATCACTGCTCTGTGTGAGGGACATGACCTGCATCTGAAGGGCAGACTCTCACACGGTGCATGGTAGACGCCTCTATATTTTCTCACATACCGAACCTGATCAACACACACGCTTCCATCAGACAGGATGAGAAAAGGAATTGGGCAGTGGAGGCTGCTCTAGGAAGCTCTGTTCTCTTCACTTGCTGAGTCACAGGGCCCTGGGAAGGACAGTGAACAAAGCTACCTGGTGAGACCTTTCTCTAGGTGGCACCTGGTGCTCTAATTACATGATGCCCCTCCCAGGCTGTGTCCTGAGCATCCCCAGTTTTGTGCAGGAAGAGTCAAGAGCTAGAACTGTAGGGCAGAGACTTGGGGAGGGGATGCTGACAGGGGTGGGGAAGCAGAAGCAAGGGAACCACGCTCTGTGTGGGAGTCTAACATTTGCCTAGTGTGTGATAAGGCACAAGGTACAAAGCATTGCCAAAAGATCTGACCTACGAAATCAGAGCCACACGCTACTCAGGGTGTCAGTAGTCAGAGACATGAGAACCCTGAGGATGCCAGTTAAATCCACCATCCAGTCATGTAAATTTACAAATAAAGTATAAGCAACATGCACCTGAATATTTACTTAGTATCTTGTTGCTGGTGTAACACAGGCAATAAGGCTCGCCAATAATAACAGAAATGGAAAATCCTAGCATATTCTCATTTGCAAAATTGTATTTTAACAGGTCTGTGATTTCTACATAAGAACACAGTTGGCTAGATTTCATTTGACAGAAATATTTTTTCTGAATTGCTTAGTACACTTAAAAAAATACATAATCATTTGTGAAATTTTTAAAAAACGAAGTGAAAATGAAATTCCATGCTCTCTTCGGGTATGGCTTATTAGTTCCCTGCTACACATCCTTTAATTATGGACAGTTTTATAAGGTCACACCATGGCCAACATCCTTATCTACGCCGTCTCATTTCTGACCGCACATTCAGGGCACTGAATTCAGTCTCTTCGATGTTAAGGCACTAGATTTCCATCTGCAGTTGGTGGTGGTCTAAACCCTTAATTAGTAACAGCAGGTGCTGAAGTGCTTAGAGCAAATCACTCCTACACTTTAGTGAGTTGTTACGTATGTCACTCTTACCACGGAGTGCAGCGCCGAGGATTAGTAGCAGCGGCTGCCTAGGCCTGAACTCTCAGAGAGCAATTTCTGGCCTCCCGTTTCTCAGAAATCTAGGGTTTTAACTCTTACCTGGAGAGACTGAGTGAGCTGCTGTTTTTGCAAAGGATCGCAAAGTTCAGCGGGGACTCCACACAATGCAGTGTCAGAATCCACAACTGTGTTCGAAATAATCATGTATTTTATTCAGAATTCCATTTTGCGCAGCTTTGCTTCACCCTGAGCCACTGAGCTCCCTTTCCTCAGAGCTTTCGCGCATGCACAAACGCCTCGCCTAGAATTATCGAAACCCGTTCAATGACCTACAGAAATAATTTGGTTTCCAAAGCTTGTTCTTAAGGAGTCGTGAAGATTAAGTAGACAAAGCCTTCCGGGGGTGGGGGTGGGGCGTTAACAAAACTAATCTAGGTACAAGTGTCCCCTCGTATTTGTCCCAAACGATCTGCGAAGAACAGATACCTCGGCTGGCTTTGCTCTCCGGGGTGAGTAATAGTCCTCTGTGCTCCTCTAGCCGGGCCATGAGTTTTCCCGTTCAGTTTTGGTTTGTCTTTCGAGCGGGGCCTCACGCCATAGCCCAGAGCAGGCCTGAATTCACAGCAACCCTTTTGGCCTTGAAAGTGCGGGCGGGCGTCGTGGTGTAAGTCACCGGGCCTGGGGTTCACTTTCCACGTTTTAATCTAACACAGTCACCCCGAGGGTCACCGAGGGTCTAGTGGAGGTGCGTTTCTGGGGCCTCTATCTGCAGGCTGCGGATACTGCGTAACTGGCACGCAGGCTTTGTTTGCGCAAGGCCACTTTGGGTCGCCATCTTCGAGAGGCCAACAGTTCAGGGACAGGAAAGCCGGAAATAAACGCAGATGAATGCGCGTTCCGTTCCTGAAGCCCAAACCTTTCCCGTGGCAAAGCTCAACCCGGGTCTCCCACTTCCAAGCCCCTCCCGGGGTTCTGGTCCAAGCTCCAGGGTCAGGGGTTCGAAGTCTGGCCCTGTGGCCTGCTAGCCTGAAATAACACCCCCATTCGGGAGCGAGCCGCCCCAGGCTCGATGGAGCCCGTCCTGGCTGAGCCCTTGCAGGGCTGGGCCTGCTGCTCCAGGTTCCAGTGATGCTCACCACCGCTTTCCCCCCGGTCCTACCTGCCCAGGCCTCCGGCCTAGCTCTCCAGTGCTGATCCGGTCGGCCATGGCGTCTACTGCTCTGCAGCTTCTTGGCGGGCTGCGCTGTGAGGGGCGGAGCGAGAGGCAGGAGCGCCCAGGGACTGTGGGAGCCCAGGGCAGAGTGACGTGGACACCCCCGGCACGCCACTCACGCCTGGGGCTGGCCTGCAAGGCTCCACTACGCATGGGCAGAGGGCGTGCTGCGATGCCTGGGGTGGGCCAGCAGCTTTGCTTTCTACAGATGCGCGCGTTCCTCTGATAAAATACTTTTGTCCGATGCCTGTGCGTGAACGTATGGACAGCGCTCTTATGGAGGTTTCTTTAATTCCGGGGTTTTTGCAATCGCTTGGTTTTGTACTGAGATTCAATACATTGTCCCCATTTTCTCAGCTTAGAAACTGAGGCGGTGAAGACATTTCTGGTGGCTGCTGACACAAGAAGCAAACCTATTATTCAGCACTGGTTCAGCATTTTCTTGGGAGCTGTTGAAACAAGATCTTTTCTCTTGTTACTGTGTCTAGGTTTTTCTAATGCTTGGAAACCTGTTTTGTGGTGACCCGGCTCACTTGAACACAACACAGAAGCACTTTGTGTGTCCCACCACTGCAGATGGTCTGTCTCCCAGCCAGCCCTCAGTGTCTCCTGAGCTACTGTTGCATTCTGCTCCGGGGGTCTGATTTAGGTCATCAAGTATGCAAAAATAGCCCTGTGCTTCTCTGCTATTTGGATGGAAAGAAATGAGATAGTTTGAGGAATCCTCCATCCACGTTCTACCAACTGTGCGCTGGAAATACTAGAGAAAACTGGCCAAGTGGGGTGACACCCACCTTTAATCCCAGCACGGGGGAGGCAGAGGCAGATGGATCTTCTGAGGCCAGCCTGGTCTATCTAGCAAATTCCAGGACAGCCAAAGATCCTGTCTCAAAAAATAAAATAAAACAAAACAAATAAACAAACAAATAAAAATAAAAAATTTAAAAAGAGGAGAAAACGTCATCATTACTAAACCAGTACAGCCCCCACCCCTTTTTCATTCCGTGAACAATATAATACTAGCCACTATATATATCACATTAAATATTACAAGGTGAGTGAGTGTCCCTTATCTAAAGGCTTCAGGCCTGAGACCTTTAACAGATGTGTAAATGTTTTGTATATAAAAGGAGACCAGATTCACTTTAGGCAGCACAGTGCAGAGATTCAGCCCTTACATATAATGTGCATTTATGTTCATAAACGCCATTAACTTAAAGTCCGAAGATGATTTTATACAGATTTAAAAATTAATTTTGCATGGCTCCCCATGTGCAGAAGGGTATAGGAAAGGAGGATCATGTCAGCAAAAGATTTCAAGTTTCAGAGGAGTTTAGGTTTTCATATTAGCTGTGCTCCACCTGCATAAGCAATTAGAGCTGATTTGAAGGAAACCGAATGTTATTTATATGCGAAACCAACTGCATTTTGTATAAAGGACCTGAACACCAACAGACCTACAGGGGCCTGAAACCAATCCTCTGATCACACAGGAGTGAAATCTGTGCTAGTGTGCATTTTATCAAACCTGAACTCCACCTCTCTGCTGCTTTCCGAAGCATGGAGCCCAAGAATGAGTATGTGTATGTGGAGCAGATGGCCATTCATCAGTCCGAATGTGGGACGAGGGTGATGCCCTGCCCAGACATGGTGTGGTATGAACTTAAAAATTAAGCTTTCTTTTGAGGTGCTGAAAATGAAACTAGGTTGATACTTCCTAATTTTGGACTTTCACACTCTGGATACAAATAGATCGATAGACGAACGGATAGACAGATAGATGAAAATGAGTTACTCCCCAAACCTTGCAACGACTTTCTTTTACATAACCTTAGGGCCATGTTTCATTTGAACTAAGTATGTCTGAGCTGATCTTTCTAATCATTCTAGCTTCACAGTTGTTCCTCATCCCTGGAGCAAAGGAAAGCTGGTTACTGTTCAAGAGAGAAATGTTCTAAGTGGCTCATTTCACACAGTCACAGGCACAGAACTCTCTCATAATACATGAAATATTTTAAGAAAGACAAATTAAGGACACTCCGTAGTTGATTGGCAACAGTGAGCTTCGTGTCTTTAGAGATATGAGTTTATTAATGTCACCCCGTTGTGTAGTGAGACACAGACGATACAGTTTGTTGGGAAGGAAAAACTGCATCCCACATGAGTTCATTAACAAGGTGAATGCACCATCTTTGAGTGGGTAGTGTCACAGATGGCGAGGCCTTAAGGTCTCTTCCTCAGTGTGACAGCAGAACCTGGCCATCCTTCCTCCAGCAGATTGCCGAGACACAGGGTTTCCTCAAGTCACCAACTTAGTCTTTCTTCCCTAACAGTGTCCCGAGTCCCCACGATGGTTTTCCAGTACAGGATCCACACCACCACATGGAGGACTTTCTTTGGTGCTGTGGTAATACCCACATGAGCCCTCTGAGACCCAGAGAAGACCCCCCAACTGCCCTTAAAGACAATGTCTGCCAGCAAATCCCTGTGGGCTAGTTCACTGATTGGGAATTGTACTGGTCATGTCCTCCGAGCCTCCTCAGCTAAGAGCTAATGTGCATTTAACATTCTCAGCTCTGCCTAAATTTCCCTGCACCGCAGAGGCCAGGCACTCTCTTGCTTGCGTGTCTTCTTCCGGCTTCTTGCTCAGCTCGTAATCTGGAAGTGTAATTTAAACAGCTGCACTCTAAGTTCAGTATGGTTTCATCTGCAATGGCTCGTCCTTTGTAGATAATCAGGGAAAACAAGAAAAAAAAATGTATCCCTAATTCCCTCTGCTTCCTATAATACATGTCTCCCTTAAATTAATCTGCTGAAACCCTAACCCTGAGAAGACGGTATTTAGAGGTGAGGTCTTTATATGGCCATTGTGTCATGAAGGAGCCCTTGTTAATCACATCAGTGCCCTTAAGAAAAAGAGGCATGTTTTATGTATTTATATTTTAAATGTTATCCCCTTTCCCCTCCCATTCCCCTTCCCCCTCCCCTTGCTTCTATGGTTCCCATTCCCACCCACCCACCCACTCCCACCTCATCGTCTGGACATTCCCCGACACTGGGGAAACAAACCTGCACTGGACCAAAGGCCTCTTCTCCTATGAATGCCAGACAATGCCACCCTCTGCTGCAACTGGAGCCATGGGTTCCTCCCTGTGTACTCATTGGTTGGTGTTTCAGTCCCTGGGAGCTCTGCGGGGGTTGGTTGGTTGATATTGTTCTTCTTGTGGGGTTGCAAATTCATTCAGTTTCAATAAAAATGATTTAAAAAAAAACCAAAAACAAAAAGAATGAACTGAGACACATGGAATTGAAATATAAACTCAATTTCAAAGGCTCTGTTACAAGGAGAGTGTAAAATGTTTTACTGGTAATTTTTGCATTAAGCATATGTCAGATTTAAAAGAAGAGAGGAAGAAAAAGAGGCCTGAGAGCGGCCCCTCGACCTCTCAAGGCAATGAATACAGAATGAGAAGATCCTGTCTACAAAGCTGAAATCTGACCATCCTCAGTCCCCTGAATCTTCCAACACCCCAATCTTGGACTTGGCAGCATTCCAGAACTGGGAGAAATAAAATTCTGGTTTTCCTTTTCTAAGCCAACCTGTGACATTTTGTTGGAACAGCTCCAGTAGGGACCCTCTTATCCCTCTGCTTGACAATGACAACTGTTTTCAGATCATACAGTAGACACTGTTTTACCAGAATTCATATCCCAGTAGCTAGTCAGTTGATAATGAGTACAGGACCCCACCATGGGTTAAGAAGTATTTCCCTTAGGTGGTAAAAATAAAAAATAAAAATCATGTAGGAACTGATTATGCCCAGCAATAGACTAAAATAGGGCTTGGCAGCTTTCCTATTAACTAATATACTAACATTCAAAACCAGGAATTGGTTGTAGCAGACGTACCTTGTTAAACCTCGGTGTCTTGTAAGAGAGTATAGAACTAAGCAGGAGTGATAGTTAAACCAAGGCTAAGGCTGTGTCACACAGGGCCCAGATTGGCCCCCACTCCTGGACACAACAACACCACTGAGACATTAGAATCAGCAGATTCCGCAGAGCTTCTGTGGCTGAGAAAACAGTCACAAAGGGACTGGTTTTCCTTTACCACGGTGACAGCTGACCTAAGCTAGCAGGAATTTCTGTCACCAAAAACTCAGGCAATCTTAAAGGAGAAATGTCTCGTCTATGAAAATTGAGGATGGTGTGAAGTAGAAGAGGTGACATCTTGTGAATATTGAATATATTCTGGCAGGAGAGAAAAAGTCTACTGAACTAACTTTCATGTTTACTATGAAACTTCCAGAATACACTGCCAATGATCAATGATTTGATCTCTTAAGATGTATTTTCTTAACAGGCTCCCCGTGTGTGTGTGTGTGTGTGTGTGTGTGTGTGTGTGTGTGTGTGTACATGCCATATATATATATATATATACTTCTTTGGTTGATAAAGTCCAACTTGATCATTGTATAGCAGAGAAAACCTTTTGTGTGGACCTTTCAACTCGTCAAGTTAGCTGCTGCCTCAACAGAATACTGAAGCAAGCAGCATTAACTCAGCAGCTCTGGGAGACCCTAGACATAACAGAAGTTGGAAACCTGAAGACTCCTGTTTTCTATAGAGGACTAAGTACTCAGCAGATTGTAGACCTAAGAAAAGATGTTGAGAGAAATCTTAGTGGTAAGTGTGGGTTGTATTCAGTTGCCTCTAAAAAGCAAAATGGATTTGGGTACAAGTAGCCCATGTTCAAGGAAAACCTAGAAATGCAGAACTCTGAACAGTAAAAAAGTAGAGAAAAGTTTAATTACCTCCAGAGTCCCTGAAGCCAAGACTGAGAAGTGTTTTGAACACCACAAAGAGCACCAGGACAGACTGTGGCAGAAGTCAACATGGATGGCAGATTTTTTAAAATGTGTTGGTAACTTTCATGAAGTAGAAAGAGGAATGGGCCTAAGAAACAAATTATGCTTAGAAATTATAACTATTATATATAGAATTCACTGTTCCATATTTATTATGTGTGGTGTGTGTGGGTAAGTGTGTGTACACGTGTGGGGGGGTAAGTGAGTGTACACACATGTGTGTGTGAGTGTGTGTACACACGTGTGGGAGGGTAAGTGTGTGTGCACACTCATGGAGGCAGAGGTTGGTATCTATCGTTTCTGTCATTCTTTTTGAGACAGGGTCTCTCATTGAACATGGGGTTTAAAATCAGCCTGCACTGTGTGACTACTGAACTCTAGAGATCCTCTCATCTCTGCTTGCCCAGCACTGAGATTACAAGGTGCACTATCATGCCCAGCTGTTTATGTGGATGTGGAAGCGTCAGACTCACATAGTTGAGCACTTTGCCGACTAAGCCATCTCCCCAGTCTTCTGCTATTATGTAGATGAAATTGTATTGTCCCCAAACCCACAAAATTGGAAACTTTTATAAAGTAGCACTAAAGGTACCTTGGGACAGCCATGTCTGTTCAGAGAAGGAGCTCTGGAAGCTGTGCATGTCCTAAGGACAGTATAATCCTTGGTGCCCGCTGGAAATGTGAGCAAGAGGATGGGGAGGAGAGAGAACCATAGTGAAGCAAAGCTTTCTGAGAAAAGGTGGGCAGGAGTGTTCCCATCAGAAAACAGGGTCAGAACCCAAGCAGGCAGCCTGCGATTCCTGGGAAGATATTCACTGTGCCTGCCTATTGGTGGGGGGTGTTTCCATAACTGCCACAAATCAGTGAGGCTGGACATTCCTCTCCCAAGTGAAGCTGTTCTGGACATGTTCTCCATTCAGTCATGAAATGCATTATACAACTGTTTGGGCCCAGCTAGCATTGGACCATCAATTTATGAAGCATCTGTAGCAAGGCCTAAGAGAACTCCATTATAAATTAATGGAAATATAAAAACAAACTGTTGTTCTAGTTATTGTCATTTGAAAGTAGAGCTGGATTCAATTTTTAGTGCTAGCTGAGAATCCCTTGGCCAATAACGCTCATATCAATAACGCTATCCATGGATGGCCTGATCTATCTGTGTGACTGAAGATTTTAATAGATCACATGATCTACTAACATACACAATACCTCTAAGATTAGACCTTTTGCTTGGTATAATATAAGTGAGACTAGGTTAATTGCTTTAGTTAATAAAATTCAATTATTGGTGGCCAAACACAGAACATACACAAGTAGGGATGTTTTATTCACACAGCCAAATGAGGATTAGCTTTGTGAATAGAATAAATGTGCTATATATAATGATTCAGGGACCTGAGAGTCTTCCACACTGTGGAACTACTGCACATCAGGCCTTTGAGATTTGCCTCTTTGGAATGTTTGGTGTCAGTACTTCAGACTCAGTTTAAGGCTAGCCTACACATCCTAGTTTGCTTTTCTCTTGCTGTGATGCACAGTACTGACCAAGAGCAACCAGGGAGGAACGGGGGATTTGTTTCTCTTTCACACAAACTCCTAGCTCACATTTGAAGTAGGTGCTGAGGGCTATGCCATCCTTCGGGCATTCAAAACGTCCATGGCTCATTCTCTGAACAAACATGGATGTCAAAAGATACCTTTAGACCCCTTTTTAAAATTGCTGTAATACAACTTTATAATTTTTTGGATAATATAATTTCATCTATATAGTAGCAGGGGGCTGGGGAGACGGCTCAGTCAGTAACGTTCTTGCCTGCCTGAGGACCGGAGCCTCATCCTCAGCATCCACACTAAAATACATAATTTAAATGCTTGCAAGGATAAAGCTCAATAAGATTATCAACAGCAATGTAACGCACGGCATCCATAAGATTATATAATGGACAGAAAATAAGATCAGAAACTAGGGGAGAAAATTGGCCATAGAAACAGAGAGGATAAAGAAAATGGAAAATGAACACATTAAACCCATTGTTGTGCTTATAATACATCCAAGAGCCACCAAAGAAGATCAGCGTGGGGTGGAGGCACAACCAAGAATGTTGACCTTGGGTGCTTTTGAGGGCCAGTCCTAAAAATGACATACATGTCTTATGCTTGGATTATAGAACTTCAGAAGCTGAGGCAGGAGGATGGCAAGTTTCTGGCTAGGAGTTTTAGCTTGCTTTCCTTCTGCTGTGATATAACACTAACATAAAGAAATTTAGGAAAGGGTAGGGTGTATTTAGTTTACATTCCCACATCACAGGTTATTGTTGAGAGAAGCCACGGGGTAGAGCCTGAAGTCACAACCATGGCTCTGGCTTGCTCAACTATCTTCCTTATACAGCCCAGGACTCTAGGTTTGGCAATGCCCATGGTGGACTACACCCACCTCTACAAGTTGGCTATCCAGAAAGTACCCTGCAGACACTCCCACAAGATATTCTGATGGAAATTGTCCAACCAGGGTTTCCTCTTCCTAGATGTGTCCAGTTTTAAGCTGCATAACATGACACTATCTCAAAGACAAAACCAAACCAACCCACAATGACCACCAGAGAGAAAGCACGAAAGGGTACATTTGCTTAATAGAGAGTCCCGAACAATTCTGTGCCTGTGGTGTGCGCCTGAACAGTGTTTCTCACACATACAACAAGCATATGTGTGTATAAACTTTACACTGGTAAGCAGAGTGCATTGTGAGTGACAGGTTCATTCTTTAGAGAAAGGAGGCAGTTCATTAAATATAAAGCAGTCTAGATCACAGTCCACTGGTTTGATCACCAAAGAATTTTCTTTTCAGAAACTGCATAGGGACAAAGCCTTGTGTGTCCCCTTTATCCAGGTGCAACTCAAAGTAATATAATGAAAAAATTAATTTTAAACTTACTTTGTGCTTTAATGCATTTTCTTTGCTTTAAAAATATTTTAATATTCTAATATCGAGAGAGTTTCATCAGTACTGGCGGCCTGCCCGCAGACTGCTGGGCACCTGGAAGACCTGCTGGAGGTCTCTCACTCCTGAGCCCACAGGTGAGTCCACACTCCTTCTCCACTGACTATCCATGGAGAGAATGACTGGAACTCTCAGGGATCAGGTAACTCGGTGTTGTCTGGGAAAGGACTGTTCAGGAGCAAACCTAGAGCTGGCCCACTGCCTTAGGACTCACAGCCTACCCAGAGAGCTGAACACCCAGGAACAACCTCCCTCCAGAGCCCATGGGCCCACAGACCCACAGGAGAGACAAGCTCCAGTCAGAGACAACGTGATCACCTAGCAGCACTAATGACAAGATGGCAAGAGGAAAGCACAAGAACCAAAGAAATGAAAACCAAGACAACCTGGTAACATCAGAACCCAGTTCTCCCACCACAGCAAGTAGTGAATATCTCAACTCATCAGAAAAGCAAGATTTAGACTTAAAATCACACTTCATGATAATGATGGAAGCATATAAATAACACAAATAAAGAAGTACAGGAAAGCCAGGAAAACACAAGTAAACAAGTGGAAGCCCTTAAAGAGGAAACACACACACTAACACACACACACACACACACACACACACACACACACACACACACACGAAACCACAAAAATCACTTAAAGAGCTACAGGAAAACATAACCAAACAGGTGAAGGAATTAAAAAAAGAAATAGAAACAATAAAAAAATCACAAAAGGAGACAACCCTTCAGGATAACAGGTGTAGAAGATAGCAAAGACTCCCAACTAAAAAGCCCAGTAAATATCTTCAACAAAATTATAGAAGAAAACTTCCCTAACCTAAAGAAAGAGATGATCAAGAACATACAGGAATCCTACAGAACCGCAAATAGATTGGAACAGAAAAGAAATTCTTCCCAACACATAATAGTCAAAACACCACATGTTCAAAACAAAGAATACTAAATGCAGTAAGGGGAAAAGTTCAAGTAACATATAAAGGCAGATTGATCAGAATTACACCAGACTTCTCAACAGAGACTATGACAGCTAGAAGATCCTGGGCAGACATCATACAGACCCCAAGACAACACAAATATCAGCCCAGGTTACTATACCCAGCAAAACTCTCAATTACCATAGATGGAGAAACCAAGATATTCCACAACAAAACCAAATTTACACAATATCTGCCCACAAATTTAGCCCTACATAGGATAATAGATGGAAAATTCCACTACAAAAAGGGAAGCTTCACCCTAGGAAAAGAAAAGAAAATTAATCTTCTTGCAACAAACCCCAAAGGAGAAAAGCACACAAACATAATGCTACCTCTAACAACAAAAAAATAACTGGAAACAACAAAAATTATTCCTTAATATCTCTTAACATCAGTGGACTCAATTCCCCAATAAAGAGACATAGACTTTCAGACTGGTTACTTAAACAGGACCCAACATTTTGTTGCATACAGGAAACTCATTTCAACAACGAAGACAGGCACTACCTCTAAATAAGAGGTTGGAAAAAAAAACTTTCCAAGCAAATGGTCCCAAGAAGCAAGCTGGAGTAGCGATCCTAATATCTAATAAAATAGATTTTCAGCCAAAAGTCATCAAAAAATATAAGAAAGGACACTTTTTACTTATTGAAGGAAAAATATATCAAAATGAACTTTCAATCCTGAACACCTATGCTCCAAATGCAAGGGCATTAATATTCAGAAAAGAAACTTTACTAAAGCTCTAAGCATATATTGCACCACACACAATAATAGTGGGGAGACTTTAATACTCCACTCTCACCAATGGAACAGATCATGGAAGCAGAAACTGAACAGAGACACTGTGAAACTAAGAGAAGGTATGAACCAAATACATTTAACAGACATCTATAGAATATTTCACCCTGAAACAAAAGAATATATCTTCTTCTCAGCATCCCATGGCACCTTCTCCAAAACTGACCACAAGTCTGTCACAAAACAGGCCTCAACAGATACAAGAAGATTGAAATAATCCCATGCATCCTATCAGATCATCATAAACTAAGACTTGTCTTCAAAAACAAAAACAACAGAAAGCTCATATAAACGTGGTAGTTGAACAACACTCTACTCAACAATACCTTGGTCAAGGAAGAAATAAAGAAAGAAATTAAAGACCTTTTAGAATTTAATGAAAATGAAGGTACAGCATACCTAACATCATGGGACACAATGAAAGCAGTGCTAAGAGGAAAACTCATAGTTCTGAGTGCCTCCAAAAAGAAATTGTAGAGAGCATACACTAGCAACTTGACAGCACACCTGAAAGCTTAGAACAAAAAGAGGTAGATACACACAAGAGAAGTAGACTTCAGGAAATAATCAAACTCAGAATTGAAATCAACTAAATAGAAACAAAAAGAACTACCACAAAAGCCTATATGCAACCAGACTGGAAAATCTAGAGGAAATGGATAATTTTCTAGACAGATACCAGGTAATAAAGTTAAGTCAGGATCAGATAAACCATCTAAACAACCCCATAATCCCGCCAAAAATAGAAGAAGTCATCAAAAACCTCCCAACCAAACAAAGCCCAGGACCAGATGGGTTTAGTGCAGAATTACATCAGACCTTCATAGAAGACCTAATACCAACACTCTTCAAACTATTTCACAAAATAAAAACAAAGGAAACACTACCCAACACTTATTTTGAAAGCAACAGTTACACTTATTCCTAG
This sequence comes from Micromys minutus, assembly GCF_963924665.1. Lineage (NCBI taxonomy): Eukaryota > Metazoa > Chordata > Mammalia > Rodentia > Muridae > Micromys > Micromys minutus. The sequence continues at coordinate 52,787,558 of NC_137984.1, read as the reverse complement.
ACCACACAAAGAGCCTACAAAGAAAGAAAACTTTAGACTAATTTTCCTCATGAACATTGATGCAAAAATACTCAATAAAATTCTTGCAAACTGAATCCAAGAACACATCAAAACAATCATTCACCATGATCATGTAAACTTCATTTTAGGGATGAAAGAATGGTTCAATATACAAAAATCTATCAATGTAGCCCACTATACAAACAACAACAAAAAAAAATATGATCATCTATTTAGAAGCTGAGAAAGCATTTGACACATCGAATTAGTAGCCAACATCAAACTAAATGGTAAGAAATTTGAAGCAATCCCACTAAAATCAGGGACTAGACAAGGCTGCCTACTCTCCCCCTATCTATTCAATATAGTACTGGAAGTACTAGCCAGAGCAATCAGACAGCAAAAAGGGATACAAGTTGGAAAGGAAGAAGTAAAAATATCACTGTTTGCAGAAGATATGATAGTATACTTAAGTGACCTCAAAATTTCCACCAGAGAACTCCTACAACTGACAAAAAATTCAGCAAAGTGACTGAATATAAAATTAACTCAAGCAAATCAGTAACCTTCCTCTACTCAAAAAATAAAAAGGCTGAAAAAGAAATTAGAGAATTGACACCTTTCACAATAGTCACAAACAACATGAAATACCTTGGTGTGACCCTAACCAAGCAAGTGAAGGATCTGTATGACAAGAACTTCAAGTCTCTGAAGAAGGAATAAAAGAAAACCTCAGAAGGTGGGAAGATCTCCCATGCTCATGGATTGGAATGACCAAAATAGTAAAAATTGTCATCTTGCCTAAAGCAATCACAAATTCATTTCAATCCCCATCAAAATTCCAAATCAATTCTTCATAGAGTTAGAAAGAGCAATTTGCAAATTTATTCGGAATAATAAAAAATATCCAAGATAGAAAAAACTATTGTCACCAATAAAAAAGCTTCTGGGGGAATCACCATCTCTGATCTCAAGCTGTACTACAAATCAATTGTAGTAAAAACAATTACCAGAGACAGGCAGATAGATCAGTTAAATAGAATTGAAGACCCAGAAATGAACCCACACAACTATGGTCACTTGATCTTTAACAAAGGAGCTAAAAACATTCTATGGAAAAAGGACAGCCTCTTCAACAAATGGTGCTGGTTCAACTGGTAGTCAGCATGCAGAAGAATGAAAATGAATTTGTTCTTATCTTCTGGTACAAAGCTCAAGTCCAAGTGCATCAAAGCCCTCCACATAAAGCCAAGTATACAGAAACTAATAGAAGAGAAAGTGGAGAAGAGCTTAGAACACATAGGCACGGGAAAATTTTCCTGAACAGAACACCAATGGCTTATGCTCTAAGATCAAGAAACGACAAATGGGACCTCATGAAATTGCAAAGCTTCTGTAAGGCCAAGGACACTGTCAAAAGGACAAAACAGTAACCAATAGATTGGGAAAAGATCTTTACCAATCCTATACGTTTGATAGAGGGCTAATATCCAATATATATAAAGAACTCAATAAATTAGACTCTAGAGAGTCAAATAACCCTATTAAAAAATGGGATACAGAGCTAACCAAAGAATTCTCAACTGAGAAATATCGAATGGCTGAGAAGCACCTAAAGAAATGCTCAAAATTCCTAGTCATCAGGGAAATGCAAATCAAAACAGCCCTGAGATTCCACCTCACACCAGTCAGAATGGCTAAGATCAAAAACTCAAATGACAGCAGATGCTGGCTAGGATGCTAAGAAAGAGGAACACTCTTCTTCTGTTGGTGGGGTTGTAAGCTGCTACAACCACTCTTGAAATCAGTCTGTCGGTTCCTCAAAAAATTGACATTGTTCTACCTGAGGATCCAGCTATATCACTCCTGGGCATACTCAAAGAAGCTCCAATATCTAACAAGGACACATGTTCCACAATGTTCATTGCAGCCTTATTTATAATAGCCAGAAGCTGGAAAGAACCCAGATGTCCTTCAACAGAGGAATGGATACAGAAATTGTGGTACATTTACACAATGGAGTACTACTCAGCTAATAAAAATAATGACTTCATGAGATTTCTAGGCAAATGGATGGGACTTAAAGCTATCATCCTGAGTGAGGTAACCCAGTCAGAAATGAACACTTATGGTTGTCCTCACTAATAAGCAGATACTAGCCTCAAAAGCTTTGGAATAACTAAGAAACAATTCTCAGAACTTATGAAGCTCAAAGAGAAGGAAGGCCAGAAGGTGGATGCGTCGGTCCTTCTTAGAAGGGAGAACAAAACACTCATGGGAGGAAATAAAGGGACAAATAGAGGAGCAGGGATTGGAGAAAAGATCATCCAGAGACTGCCTCACCTGGGGATGCATCCCATATGCAGCCACTGAACCCAAGCACTATTGCTGATGCCAAGTAGTGCTTACTGGCAGGAACCTGATATGGATGCCTCCTCAGAGGCTCTGCCAGAGCCATGCTGATACAGAGGAGGCTTTTTGCAGCTAACCATTGGACTGAACACGGAGATCCCAATGGAGGAGCTAGAGAAAAGACTAAATGAGCTGATATGGTCTGGAACCTCATGGGAAGATCAAAATTATCAACTATCCAAACCCACCACAGCTCCCAGGGACTAAAACACTATATGAGTTCGCATGGAGAGACCAATGGCTCCCGGTGCTTATGCAGCAGAGGACAGCATTCTCTGGCTTCAATGGGAGGATAGGTTTTTGGTCCAGTGAAGGCTCAAAGGCTCGTTCTCCCAGTGTAGGAGAATGCCAAGGCACTGAGGTGAGAGAGGGAGGTTGGGAGAGGGAGCACCTTCCTGGAGGCAATGGGATGGGGAGGGAGGATGGGATTGGAGGGAAAGGATAACATCTGAAATGTAAATGCAGAGAATATTCAATAAAAATGGAAAAAATGTGTTATTAGGGAATCTATCTATATTAAGACTATTATCAAGACAATGTTCCCTAAATGTTTCAGAACCTGGCCTTCTCCAACAAAAATTATATTTTTTTGAAAATCAAAGATATGTGAATTCTTGCCTTCTGAGATTTTGTTACTTTTCCTGAGATGGTATTGTGCTGCCTCTGGTTCATCCCTTAAAATATGTGCAGAGATTTGGGTCTGAGGAATACATGCACTGGATATAATTTGATGATGAAAACATTCTAATATCAAGTGAATGAGTGCTTTAGTCTGTGACAGCCAACTTATCCATTCACTGTGACTAAACAGGATAGATAAAATGCGTGAACCACTGCAGCATAGGAGAGGGCTCCTTGGGAAGGCAGCCCTGATGCCCCTTTACTTTCTCCCCACAGCACATCACAGACTTCAGAGAAGGAAGCCCCAGTGTAACAACTCTATTTCCCACAGTAGAGGAGACAGAAGCTGGTGGAAGAGGCTGATGTTGAACACAAAGGCCGTACAAAAACAGAACCCCAAGTCTGCCCAGGATACCATGAGTCCCTGTGGGACACCAAGGCACGTTTGCAAAGCGGTGAAGCAGAATGCCTGCAAGCCTCAGGTCATCCAAGTCTGGGCCAGGTGTAGCTGCGTCATTTGTGTCACCTAGGATCATCTTTGCTGGGCGTCCGGCTGGCTGTGTCTCAGTCACTTCACTCATGGGGAGTTTGCGCTCACTCCAGCGGAAGTCTGAAAGCTTAAGCAGAACCGTAAGCAATTTAAATGCTCATACAAACATTGCAATGTACAAAGTAAAATTATTAATTCCCAGAATCCAGTAAAAATTGTATAGTTAAATTGAGAAGCAGAACAGGAGATCCGAAGCCAGGAGAAAAATCCGTCTGTAGAAACTTGGAAGAGAAATAAAAAAGAAGTCCATTACAGCCACTATCGTGCCAACATTTCATTTTATTAATGTATTTATTCTTGATTATTTCACACATGTATATGATGTACTTATTTCATACACACACCCGCTTCCTCCCAATATCCAGATCTCCCTATAACTCCCTCCCAACAGCATATTTTTAAATATGTATGTATACACACACATATATACACATACATACATATACACAATTCCATTGAAGCCAGCTAGTATTGTCTATAAGTACATGGATGTGGGGCCATCTACTGGATCATTCTGAATCTAACAGGGACCACACCCTTAAAAGGAAGGACTCTCCCTGTCCTAGAAGCCCTCACTGTCACCAGCTCCTCAGCTAGGGCTGAGGCCCACGTGTTCCTCCACCACTGGAGTTGAAATGTTAACTAGGTTGATCTTGTGCAAGTTTTGTGCAGGCAACCATAACTACTACAAGTTCATGAGGGCAGCATTATGGTTCTATTACCCACACATGCATATACATATTACACATCATACATACGTACATGCAAATCCCTCAGGTGTAAAGGACATATTCTATATAAAACAAATGGCATTTCTCATCAGATACAGGTCCAAACACTTGCTTGAAAATGCACAGGAAATTTCCATTTCAATCATTTCTCTTATTTAAATGGGCAAGTAAGTTATATGGGTCTTCCTGACCTAGATTACAACTAAAAAGAACATTCACATCACAAAACACCCGAAAGATGAATAAAATTCAATAAAATCAATGGGTCCTAAAAAATGTCTTATTCGTCCTCTATTTTTTTCTAGTCTCCAGTATTCTTGCAGAGTTTGGTCCAAAGACATTGATCTGAGTCAGTAAACATCACAGAGGACTTCAATTCTACACACACAGTGGCAGACCCTGTGACTGAACAGGCTCTCTAGACATCTTACAAACTTTACTATAGTCCTGGTATGGATGTAGGAAATAAATGTGAGGTGATAGGATTTGCCTTAAATCCTCACAGTCACCAGCAGAGGGCGGCCCAAGAACAGTGCACTGCATCATTGAAGTTATTGGCCATATTTCCCTGAAGCTTTCATATGCATGTGATCTGCAATCATGTTGAAACCTTGATTTTAAAAAGCTAAACTGAGCATGATGCAATCTAAAGTAACAAAAGGTAGATATGTATTATTCTATATACATAGATATATGTAGAATAATATATAATTATAGCTAATTGTCAATTTAGAAACCAAAAGCAACATAAAAGTGCACTCAGAGCATATCAGAAACACTACCGAGAATGTCAGAATGGTGTCAACCTTAGAAGCATTGTAAGGACTATGAACACATGTACCGGACACTTAGAGTCACTGGAGACACATGACTTTTATGTGGGCAGAGGAATCAATTTTAAAAGAGCTAGAGAAGCTCTTTCCTCCCCCAGAAATGTATTGAACATCTGCTTCCTAAACTGAAGGCGCTGAATGAAAGAAAAGATGGGAAAAAACAGAAGTCTGCCTGGCTCTGGAATCATGGGTTGAGTTTTGGAAGATGGTTTGATCTTGAAACCTTTTTAACTGGTCCTTTCTTGACATTTGTTGTCTTCGGGTTCACAGAATTGAGTCTTCCACTGAAAGAAAATAAGCATCGATCACAATCTTTCTATCACTGCTATATGCAACAAAAACAGTGTATGCTACAAATTTAGAAAATGGTTGACCTGTCTGCTCCAGTCTAGAATAAGGAAGTCTTCATCTGACATGTTCTGCCTACAGCACACTCTTAGGCAACTACGTCACTGTCCCAGTGCAGCTAAGGGGCAACCACTGCAAAGGCAGGTACCCGAAAGATGAGTCTCCAGTGCAGCCCATCTGGAACCCAATGTGGAAGGCCCCGTCTAAAGAGAGGCAAGGAGAATCAATCTGCTATTTACCTTGAATTAATGTCAAGAACATGGAGAGGCCAAGAAATAGAATGGAGATCATAGGATAATACCAATACACTGGTTTCTGTTCTTAGATTCTGTGGAATCTTCTCTTACAGACTTATGCAGCTTTGTGCAGGTGACTTCTTTGCTTTAGCTCCTGTGCTTTTCAAATATATCTTAGAGAGTGGTCTCGGCAAAACGACCAAGTAAAGACCTGCCATTTTTCTCCTACCAAGGAAAAACTTTCTCTCCCCCATGAAAGCAAAGAGAAGCTGGTAAAAGCAGAGTTCTAAAGCAAGTGGTTTAGAACACTAGAACTAAGAAAATGTGTAGCAATTCTCAATAATTTACAAAACAAAGAAAGAAAGTTGGGACTAGTGAGGACACTGCATTGTGTGGAATTTAGTTTCCCCTAGCCCTACACCTGCCCCTTACCTCCAAGAAAACCAACAGCCCATAGCTATGGTAAAACCAGGAGCTAACACACTACAGGGGCTGCCCATCACTGACTGCCAAGCTCGTCTTCTTTGGCCTTCTCTGGACACGGTCCAGCATGAACATTTCTCTTGGAGAATTTGCTGGAACAAATTGAAGCCATCATTTAACTTCATTAACTACTATTATTTTAAGCTAAGCTAACCAGGAGAGTTCACAGGCTGGGGGTAGGTATTAATAAACTCCACCAGCAGTCTTGGGATCTGGAATGCTGCACTCTGGTGTAGCTACACACACCTAGACTCGTGTGTGCCTAGACATGAGAAGAACCTGAGCTCTCACCATTGTCGAAAATGTAGGGGTGCAAGAGCAGAAGTGAGGGCAAAAGGCAGAGTTGGATTTTCCTTGGGTCAGTCTGGAGAGCCTATACAAACACTTATGCTGTGTCCCCCAAGAATAAAGAGGTTGATTCCAAGTTGAGTGTTTCCTTAACCCACACAATATATAGTAACCACTCATGACAAAGCAACCAACTTCACAGCATGAATTTTAAACTGTTACCACATAATAGCAACCTTCAGCTGGGAAAAGAGTATCTGAGATACAGAATTGCTATGTGATATTATACAAAATGCCCAGTTTTTGGTAAAAATAATGGATAAACAAAAATGCAGACACAATATAACTGGAATGAAAAAGGGGGGAGCTATCAATAAAACCTCAGTTTAAAACATGAAACGCTGAAACTGCCATATGCAAAAGTCAACACAGAAACATAAAAACAAACAACAGAAACAGCAGGGAGAATTGATGTTGTGCATTGAAAGCCAGCAGCAAATGGGAATCACAGGAAATTAAAAAGCTCTGCTTGGCAAGGAGACGAGAGGGGGAGGAGAACCACAGAACGGTGAAGGTCCTGGCCCTCTATATTTCAGAAGGGCATTCATATCTAGAGCATGCAGAAGAATGTAAATATTCATCTCCCAAGCCCCCAAACTGCCAGTGAAAACACGGGCAGTGAACAGGAGAATGGTGAAGCAAACATCAAAAAGGTGTCCAACATCTTTATCCATTAGAGAAACACAAGTAAAATGACTTTGAGATTCCATCTCACTCAAGCAGAAAAACTAAAACAGCAAGTGGGGAGACCTCGCTTAGAGATACCAAGCAGCACTGGCACTAAGGAAAATGATGTGGTTGTTTCTCTAAAAACTAAAAACAAAGTTGCCATATGACTCTACTTCTGATACATACATAAAGGACTCTAACCCCGTGACAGAGCTATGTGTGCACCCATGTTTGCTGTCGCCCTGTTCGCAACAGTGAGATGAAGGAGTCAGCCTAGGATGAATGGTGAAAATGTGGTGCAGACACACAGTGAAAATGTAATCTTCCATGAGGAAAAACATACCAAAATTAGGTAACTCGGGACTAGAAGTACCACGTGTTTCTGCTCATGTGTGGAGCTCAGCTTCTAAGTTTTATGTGCACCTGGAAGTGAGCGTGGGTGCTAGGAAACTAGACAGAGGTCCTTCAGGGGGGAGATGCTTTTAGGGAGAGGAATGGAATGGTAAGAAAGTGAAAAGGGACATCCTAAGGTTAGAAGAGTGCAGTGGGAACGCAGAGAGATGGGAGAGAGAAGTGCATGGGAGACCATTCAAACCTAAGCCACAAAAACTCCCGTTACTTTGTGTTCAAATAAATAAATAACACGCATAAAGCATTGTCAGGAGTATCCATAGCAACATTATTCACATTATCAGAAATGTATAAATAATTCAAATCCCCATCAACTGACGATTAGATAACCCATGGTCTGTAATAATCCGGGATGCTAACTAATCAACACAGTAAATCTGGCTGTGCTTGACATGGATGACCTTGAAAACAGAAGCTAGACATGTTACTGTCACACTGCATGTGACAGAATAGTAGGAAAAAAGCGCAAACAGATTAATGAGCCCCAAGAGCTAGACGGTGAGACTACTAATGGGCATGATACTTCTATGGAGTTGGGGAGAATGTTCTAGAATCTGTGCTGATGGTTACTCGACCTGGAGAATAAAGACTGCAGTGTGTGGCTGCAGCTGCTTCAGTTGCATATGAGTGTATGTGTGGGCTTACCAGGCAACCATATTGTTCAGCTGTGCTCAAAAAGGCTCACTTTATGTGTGGACATTACAAGAATGATGCTAATATAAATGTCACATGTTTGTTGTTTGTGTGCTCAGTTATTGTTCATACTTATTTTTATCTGCTTACAAAAATGATGTTTTCTGATTTTGCTTACTCTTTATACTTACTAATGCACTACACACTGGGAAGGAATGAAATTTGAGAATATTTATCAAGTTAAGAGTTTTTCAAACAAAACCTTCTATGTCTTCTACCAACCATCCAGTGCAGGTTTCACTCTCAGATTACAAGGGGGGTAAACTGAGTCTGGGAGTGACTGCTCATATAAAGGCACACTAATAATTTGGTTGGAGAAAATCGATTTTCTGTCTGCTCCAAATCCAGGGCAAAACTTCATTCAGCCATCATGTATTCTGCAGTTTTAAAAGGTTAGTACTGAATACTCTGTTATTTTGACTTGGACACTTACACAAGCCAGCTTATGATAAATTTTTTCCTCATTTATTACTCTCATTAAAATCATACAAAACTGCACAATTCATGGACAATAGTAAAAATGACTAAACAAATAATTCATACAAAATTATTTTTACTTTATACTTTCTATTTATTATTATAAACACTTTTCTATATCAGTTATATATTATAGCATCTACATTCTAGACTCTTCTAGAATTGACCAGAACTCTTTAATCCTGTCATAGTTTATTGAATTAATTTCTTAAGGCTGCAGATGTTAGCTATATATCTTCTTCTTGTCTCAAAAATAAGCTCCCCCCCCAAAAAAAAGCCCCCAAAGAATCTGTCCCTCAAGCAGCCACAATTAATTTCCCAAGGGTGCATTTTTATTCTGGAGCATGAAGGAGTGCTCTGTCTTCTTCACAGGCCTTCAATCACTATACAAAACTTTGATCAACAAAGCAAAGAGGAGGCTGCATAGAAAAACAAAATAAAAGAAGAGAAGAGAAGGGAAGGGAAGGGAAGGGAAGGGAAGGGAAGGGAAGGGAAGGGAAGGGAAGGGAAGAAAAGGGAAGGGAAGGGAAGGGAAGGGAAGGGAAGGGAAGGGAAGGGAAGAGAAGAGAAGAGAAGAGAAGAGAAGAGAAGAGAAGAGAAGAGAAGAGAAGAGAAGAGAAGAGAAGAGAAGAGAAGAGAAGAGAAGAGAAGAGCAGAAAAGCCCCCGTTGATTCTTTGGAGAGCTGTTTCTGTGCATCCACCATCATTTGAAGTCCTTACTGCAAAGTCCATAATCCACAGGAAATACACTCCATGGCCAAATCTACTGATGAACAGTTTAGATTGTTTTTTCACCTTTGGCTACCACGGATGAAGGGCCTATGACCTCCATGAGCAGGTCTTATGTGTAAATGCTCTACTGTATTGAGAATCGTTGAAAAGAGCTACAGAACTGAGCACCATTCCCAAGCATCCACCTAAATCCAGTCCACCAGCTCCCACTCCACTGTTTCCACTGTGCCTCACAGTGGCCACTCCGCCCTGCGGGTGAGGAGTGATGCTAACCACCGGTTTACTTCCTCCTAAGCCCAGCACCACTTGGGCCAATGCTGCTGTGAGGTGCTTAGCCCCAGCATTCATTCATTACGACTCAAATTTAAACAGTCAACAAAAGAAGGATATCAAAACTCCATGGTCAGGTCAGTAACTCAGAAGCAATATTTTAAGGTGCTCTCAACCACTTAGATGTATTCACTACCAGGAAGACAGAGATGCTTCTCTTGGGCAAGGTCTGAGTGTTGCTTTTAGTTTCAGACAGTGAAAACGTGATAGTCCATCTGCTCAACCACTCATCAGCTCAGCAATCCAGTCAAGGATTATTAAGCAGCAGTCAATGGTGGACAATCTCTCCACGTTCAGATCCATCAGAGACAGAATGGGCAGTTCTGACATCCTGAGAGTCCCAGCCCATGACATCCACCTCCTATGTAGCACCTCAGTCAGGCTCAGCCTCAGACTAGACTATATAACACCAGAGACCCCAGGCAAGCAGATTGAAACATGGTGTCTCCATAAGGAGACTGGTAGGATTTGGCACCTTGGTGATCTCCTTTGGGTATCCTCCAGTTAAACCTGATGAGTTCTTGCAGGAAGTAGGCACCTCGCTATGGTGATTGTGGTTTCAGGGTTCATTCTGAGACAGCCACCCCCAAGAGTATTCAGTGAGAATACAAACTGTCTTTAGAATCATGTGCTGGGAATGTTAAAGGATTTGTATGTTAATGTAATGGGAATAAATCCTTAGTTGGAATTTCAAAGTCCCATTTTCCCTCAAAGAAGATTTCAAAGAAATAGTAGTGGGTTTTAAAAATAGGATTGGATTGGGGTAAAGGTAAAATAGAAGGTAGCTATGTAGGTTGCTGTGCAGAGAGGAGTTGAGACAGCAGCACAGGATCCCTGTCCTCAGGACAGCCTGCCCACCGTACCCCTGTCTTCAGGAAAGCCTGCCCACAAGGCTCCGAATGGCAACAGCTCCCTGTCCTAGTAAAACCTGGCCCCAAGTGGTAAGAATGTCACTCTGTGCCTATGCCATCACAGAATCTGCTTATGTTAATGCTGGGATATTAGAAGTTAGGCAGCTGTGTGACTCCAGCCAACAGAGCCATTGGGTGCTACAGGCAGTGAGACTCTCTGAGATTAAAAGCTAGCAAACAGGTGCTACCCAGGTGGTGAGATCAAAGCCTAATGTGTTGGGCTGGAGAGATGGCTCAGTGGTTAAGAGCACTGACTTCTTCCAGAGGTCCTGAGTTCAAATCCCAGCAACCACATGGTGGTTCACACATCTGTAATGGGATCTGATGCCCTCTTCTGGTGTGCATGAAGACAACTAGTCTCACTCTTGGAGAGACTAGGTATGTCAGCAGGACTCTGCCTAAACAAGACTTGACAAGTTGCTACTTAGTCCTCATAAACTTGACTCCACGACCTTTCCCTTGTGGATTTCAATGGGATCTTTACTCTGTTATACACCCTAGCACAAGTACAGATATGTCCTGAATTCTTGAACTTACCATTGAGTCTCTTACCACTAAAATGGTTTTGGGAATCTCAGACACAATAATTTGATTGTTTTTTTTTCCCCACATGAGATCCTTTGTAAAATTTTAATATTTAAACTACACTATAATTTTACGATAAAAATGTGTAAAGATAATTAATTGCAATTTAAATAAGTAATGACCATTAGTGAAATATATGCTCAGTCCATCTACCTAAGAATTGGGTTACCCCATTATTCTTTACCAAAGAAACCTGTCATGGTACATGTCCTTTGAGAACTTCTCATCTTGACTGGAGTTAAACAGGATTGATTTAGAACTAACTTAGAACTTTGTTTAATTTTTTCAGTATTATATATGAATATCCTTGTCATATAGACCGGATCAGGTGATTCCATATTTTCTATAGGACCTGGAAAGTTCATACATATATAAAATCTCAGAAATACCTAAAAGTTCCTTCATTCTTCAGCATAAAGTAGCTTTGTTTGCATGGGGTCCATAGTTTATACTGTACCGTATCCATAGCAACAAACATGTTTCTCCACTGAAAAGGTGCAGACAGACATCAACTGTGCCTGCTGTGTGTCAGCTGTGCCTGCTGTGTGTCAACTGTGCCTGCTGTGTTAGAATGTAGTTTTACCTCTGCCTGGGTTCTCTGTTGCTTTAGTTTAACACACCTGTTTCGAGAGTGCCTTGTGAAAAGTGAGTAGTGTAGACTGTCCTGAAGCTGCTTGTATTTTAATGTGAATTCCACTTCCCCAAGAAGGGCTGCCTAGTCACGTGACTCCAACTGAACCTTCCCATTTTAATTAGTAAAATAAAGGAAAGCCAGTGACTGGGTGGGGTGAGGAAGGTGGGGAAAGTAGAGAGGTCTAAGGAGGTCAGAGGACAGAGGTTAGAGATTGTGGCAACATGGAGCTTCCCAAGGACAAGTTGGACCCAGGTGGGATTTATTGGTGTTAAAAAGCTATAAACATTAAGGATTTTACAGGTCTAACATCTCATATAGAAGGGCAGTTTGTATCTTTGTCTATTTGATGCAATCTTGTTCTATAGAGGGTTTGTGGATTGAGAGTTGAATATATAAACCTGTATGAAAAGCTATCGGGCTATAGAGTTGTGTTTGTATGAGATTTTAGGGTACAGAAATACCCTGGGATGGAGGCAGAGAACAGGCGGTAGTAAACTGTCAAGGGAAGGGAGTTGCACAGATGAGTTGGGTTGTGGTGGCTCGGACCAAATTCCAAAGGTGTGCGAGGCTCTGTATCAGGATTGGGCCTGAGGAGTGAGACCTCAGGGCCGATAAAGAGATAAACCAATTTTTATTTTTTAATATTTACTGCAACAAGTATAATTAAATAGCAAGGGGAGATCTACCTAGACGTACGTTTTCACCGGACTCTCTTTCATTCTAGGCAGCTGGTCCATCTGTTGCCTCTTAGATACTTGATTTAAGCCAGAAATCTGAAACATACACACATAGAAAATAAAAAAATAAAAAAAAAACACAAAAAAACTCAGCATGTTTACCTTTTACTTCCCAACTGATTTTAAAAGAGTCAATTTTCTGTCAATTTCTTTCACAAACTGGTCTCTTACTAGCATGTGTAGGGACAGCTAAGAGTAACAGGAAGTTCAGCCATTTTCTAATCAGGTAAACCCTCTCTCGGCGCCATAGTCCACATGACTTTTAAATTATATTTAAAACTATGAAAACTATGATAGCCAATCGCCCCATGTGTACCACAAGGAATTTTTGTAGTCAACATTAAACACACATAAAACACATATCCTACCAACAGGGCAGAAACAGCAAAGCACCGTATATATGTTAGGAAAGCAGAAAGGTAAGATGGTATTTTCATTCCATTTAATTGGTGATTTTTCCAGGGTAGGCAAATGGAAGTCTCAGTGGTTCAAGAATCAACTTCAATCAACTTCAGGATGGGTATGGAAGCCTCGAAGGAATTCTCCAATCGAGAGTAACACCAGAGAGAAGTCAGTGATATAAACACTAGGCACAGTACCTCAGGACACCATGTTGGCGGTAGGGAACCCCCACTGCTATCAGTGAAGATCTGTCAGTGAGTCACAGCACCAGCCTATCCTAGGTTCAGCCCTGACATGAGTGGGGAAGGCAGAGTGGGACACTTGTCCTCCTCTGGCATCCATGTGTGCCCATACACTCTGTCAGTGTATATACCACACATGAGAACATACGTGACACACACTACACACTCATACCCAAAAGACATCAGAAGAATTTAGAATTGGTGGACAGTACAACATCCTCTTATCTGTAAACCAGAAGCGTTTACGTTTAATGTGCCCTTTGCTAAAATTCTGTTATTTGGAACAAACAGCGAAGCTTAAATGGTCCAGGTCTTATGACACGCTCAGGAGTCAGCCCTGCTTTGCTCTAATGATTCCTGGTGTCCACGAGTCGTTACAAAGCAGGTTTCTACACACACAGCGTACGTGAGAAGATCTGTGCAGGGATAGTGGGTTTCAGTCAAAACACACCCATATGGCTGTTAAGTGACAAGTTAGATATTTACAGGCTTGGAAGACTCAGGGGTTGGACCCTCCCTCAAGGTCCACAACTTTAAACCAAGAAATAAAACAAACGTTAATTACTGGTTAGAAAAGGAACCCGAGTCACATCTTTTAGGGATCCGGACACGGAGCTGCTCAGAGGGCCATGAGTGGAGACCTAAACCTGGCTGAAGGCGTCCTAAACCGTTATGGGATTACACTATAGCAGGGGACTTTCTGATAAAGAACAGAGACACACCACTGCTTCCTAGTCTAAGCAAAGATCCAAACAGGCCTGTCAATCACCTGGACAGGACAAAGTCCCTCAGGAGAAGCAGCTTGTTCTAGAGATCGCAGAAAGTAGTACAGTGGCTGCCTAGCATGCAGGTCAGGCCAGGGTTTCCTTGGCCTTTGTCTGCTCACACTGCAGGAAGGCGCACTCACTCTTCTCCACTGCTCTCTGGACCTGCGAAATTCTTCCCATAGAGACCACAGGAAGGGAGACAAGGAGGGCAGAGACTGCATCAGATGGCAGTGGATGGGAAAGGAGACAGAACGAGCAAACAGATCAGTTTTTCCTTCATTCAGTGTGGGAAGAAAACTCACCCGTTAACCTTCCCAGGCACTGTGGTTTGCACACAGCAGAACGCCTTTGATGATCAAGATTAACAGTTCACTCTAGAGTGAAATTCTCCTTAACATTTATGCTGGGGACAGGATTAATGCCTTCCTGGAAAGCATTGGCTTTGATTGAACATCTGATGAGTCTGCAGTTAGCAAGATTAATCCCCCTCTGTGGGAAGTTTTTAGATAAATAATGGTAAATGGATGTTTCGGGGCAAAAGACTTTGACTTTTCACCTTAGACAAAAGCTTCAAGGGCATTTCACATGAATAGATGGCCTTTTGTTGTTGGCTGTGTAAAGGCTTCATCTAAACACTGACACTCTTCATAGTAAGGCAAGAGGAAGAGTCAGACACCCAGTCTGACCTCCACGGGGACATACAGTTGTGTAAAGCAAACACATCTGTTTCCTATAAGTATCCAGAAGACAAGTAGAAATCTCATCTTAGAGAGAGAGCATCAAAAGACCAGGATGAAGTGGGGAGATAGTATCCCCAGTTCCTAGAGTTTAGAGCATCTGATGTGGCAGACATATCATTCTACATGTCAATGCTCCCCAACCTGGAAACTGATAGCATTATATCTCCCCTCAAGGGAGGCAAAAGAAGGTGAGGTCCAGAACAGCCACACGGCAAATAGGGCTGAAAGATGTCTCAGGGGCTGAGAACATACAGTTGGCAAGAATGAGGACTTCCTTCAAGTTCCCAGAATTCAAGTAAAAGGCCGGGCACACTTGTGTGCACCTGCAGCTCTAGCAGAAAGAGACCAGCAGATCCCGAGAGCTTAGCTGGTCAACCTAAGTGAAATGAAGAGCTTCCAGCTCAGTGGGAAACTGCCTCAGGGCAACAAGGCAAAAAGCAATGAAAGACAGCAAGTGGTCTGGCCCAGTTCACACACACATGCGCTCACACACACACACACACACACACACACACACACAAACACACACACACACATACACACACACACACACACACACACACACACACGCACATTTACTCTTTAAGAAGCTAACACAGCAAGTAAATGAGGAGCTGAATTCAATCTAGAGTCTGTGGCTTCATGGTCTAAGGTCTGTCAGGTCGAGGCCTCATAGAGAAGACAGTGTTCACAAGAGAGCTCCAGATGGAGTGGAACAGAGAGAGTGTGCTCCAAGCGTAGTGTGGAGTTGGAGGACAGGCAGAAGGGAGTCTGTGCTGCAGGTACACGCCTCGCTTCCAAGCCATTGCCAAGGACAAGAAAGGTGGCATTGTGACTGTAGGACGAAAGATGACAGGGGCCGATCCATCTTGTTTCATTTCCTACAAACCTTGCTGGCACTAAGCCCCAAGCATCCCTTTGCCACTGTGACCCTAATATTCATTCCCAAATTACTACCAAACTTGCCCTCTGGGCTCCAAATCCCCATACCTAGGTCCTCTGAATTGTTCCACAGATCACCCCCAGTGCTCTACCACTGTAAAGAGTGCCCCAGCCTGCCCCGGGTTCCCCTCCCGGCCTAGGCACACTCTCCTCTGGCTCCCCTGACTTCACCACTGATGCTCCTCAGAACTGTGTCCTAATTGTCTTTTCATTTTCATGTGGTCTCTACTCTAACCTGTCTCTCATGCGTCAGCCATTACTCTCTGTGTGCCAATGTTTTCTAAATGTCTCCAATCTAGAACACCTTTCTGATCATTTAAACATCCACCTGATCTCTAGATACTTTTATTTGGATAATATTGGAAAACTGGACTCATATCCTATCCTAATCGTAAAACATATATCGAAATAAAGTTATATAAATTAAATATGCATGCCAGCATTGAATGTGTGTGTGTGTGTGTGTGTGTGTGTGTGTGTGTGTGTGTGTGTGCTGAATGGTGTGGTGGGTGTTATAAAGCATTAACATGAAGCCTTTTAAGCCTCCTGGGAACATAAGTCATCGCACTAGTGATGTAAAGCAAGGCCTCTGTGATGTCACCAATGTTACCAGTGTCACAGATGAAACTGAAAACCAAATGGAAGCTGTCAGGAGTCAGTCACTTCCTCTCACAGCAGAGCGCGCTGTGTGCTCAGGCCCCCCACAGACAGGAAGCAGCACACCCGGAATGTTCTGACAGCTGAGGACTATCAGGCTATCTGCATCACAGCGATTATGAATGAAACTCTGCAAATTTATCTTTTAACTGGGGAGACTCTTTCATCTCTTCATAAGCGCTACATTTTTCCCTTTCTGCTCTCCATATTTAAAAACCCCAGTCTGTTTCCTTCCATAATTCCAACATCTGTTTCTCTGCCAACCAAGCAAGAATGGGAAAACAAAATGACTTGTAGCCAGAGGAAACTTTTAGAATTTGCAGTAAAAGGAGTTACCTGAGTCATTTCAGCGATGTATGAACGGCGTTCGTTGTTGGTCCTATGATATGCCTGTTAAAAGATAGCAGGTAAAGCCGGTGTGAGGGACGGAAAGCCACGCTAGCAGGTCAGACCTTACATCTCCTTCTTTTTATATCAAATGAAACTTACAGAAAATGCTAGCATGGGACCCCAATGGAGAAATTAGGGAAAGGACTGAAGGAGTTGAAGGGGTTTGCAACCTCATAGGAAGAACAATATCAACCAACCAGACCCACCCCCAGAGCTCCCAGGCACCAAAACACCAACCAAAGAGTACATTTGGGGTACCCATGGCTCCAGCTGTATATGTAGCAGAGGATGGCATTGTCTGGCATCAATGGGGGGGAAAGCCCTTGGTTCAGTGGAGTCTTGATGCCCCAGTGTAGGGGAATGCTAGGGTTGGATGGTGAGAGGAAGTGGGGGGGATACCTTCAATGAAAGCAGTGTGGAAGGCCAACGGGATAGGGGGTTTTCAGAGGGGGAAACCGAGAAAGGGGATAATCTTTTTGTTTGATCTATAAATAAACAAAATAGTAAAAATTAAAAAGAAAATGCTAGTCTTGAGACGAGACAACCCCCATCTGGTGCCACGTAGCCTGGGCAGGCAGACCCCTGCATATCACACTGAACAGGGAGGGCACAGGACTCGAGACCACTCCTGAGATGGCCCCAGACACCCAGAGGCCCAGGTACCGCTACCATGAGTAAGGAAGTGGTGGAGAGGAGGAGCAGAAAGCTGTGTGCATGGTGAGGAGAGGCAGAACTGGAGAGTCAAGGGGCGTGAGGAACAGCTGGAGTGAGTAGCCAGAGCTGCCACCTAAGGCCGTGGTAAGGTCCTGGCCTGTGCTGCCATCAAGTTCCCATGGCCTTTCAGCAGAGGGGGTCTGTTACCACCAAAGGCAAGGCAGACTTCCCTGGTCTGGGCTGCTGCCTGGGGCCTTGTTGATGTTTGGGAGCTATGCTGAAGTGGTTCCCCCCCCAACCTGGGCATTGTGGGAGAGCTGGCCCCAGGGTCATGAAGAAGAAAGAACTGGTCCTGTCCCTCACTGGCTGCAGCACTTGAGAAGACGCTGTACCTCAGTGGGCAGCACAGTAGAGCTGGCCCTGCTGGCATAGGTGGAAGTAGGGGGGTTTGGGGATGGAGGTGAGGTGAGCTGGCCCTGAGGGCATGAGACTAGGAGCCTTGGCCTTGGCCCTCGCAGGCTGTGGCACTGAGGAGCAAGCTGGGGCAGTACTGGAGAGCTCATCCTGGTAGTGTGGGTGAGGGGCAGCTGCCAGGGTGACCAGCTCACATACTTCCCAGGCCCCGATCTAGGGCTTCGAGCTGACCCAGCCCAACATCTACCCCTGTGGTGAGCTGCTGGAGCCCATGAAGGGGCCGGTCCTGTAGATCCAAAGCGGCAGGATCTCCATGACACGGGAAACAGCAGAGTATCTGAGAGGAGCCTCAGTGGGGATCCAGTATTGATAGTGTAGCAGAAGCCAGAGGCTTCAGACCAGACCTAGTGGCTCATTGCAATGAACATTTGCAAACATAGATGAGTTCAAAGGGCATACTGTGTGACACACCATGTCACTACAGCTTCCACTGTGAGGTTTCCTTCTCTGTAGCGGGATAGGTTGCAGATAGGGCTGGTGTGAGGAGATTGAGGAATGAGTGAGATTTGGGTGCATGGTATGAAATTCACACACACACACACACACACACAGTTTTTTTGTTTGTTTGTTTGTTTTTGTTTTTAGAAAATACCAGAAATAAATAGCTGCCCCAAGAACAATCCTTCATATGGAATTAAACCAACCTTTGATTCTTGCTCCAGTTTAAGTGCATACTCTTTCACTTGATTTTCGAGACTCCTTTTTTCTTTTTCTAGTTGTTTAAGTAATACATTTAGAGATTCCTGGAAATATGAACAGAGAGTTCATGTACTTGTGGTTCTAAGCAACAATCAAAACTCCTTAAAAGTCTTCCACAGACTGACGGCCAAGAACTGGGTGCAACTGTGAGCCCATGGGCTGTGTGGGGCGTGTGCTCGGTCACAGCAATAACACACAGAGCTTCATATTCAGAGGCCCATGTAGTGAGTTACACTGAGCGCCTTCTTGATTTATTTCAAAATTGGATCTGCTGTCCCAAGGTCTCCAGAACTAAGACTCAGAATTGTGTCCCTTCCCAGAAGTTTCTAAGGTAGAAGTAAAGGTGTATAAGATCTGAAGAGAAGTCAAATTATGTGTATTTTCCATAGACTATTTCATTATCCCGAAGGTGTGGGACTGACCAATGGGGGTGCTGGCATCCGAACCCTGGTAGGATGGTTCCCAGGGTCACACATGCCGACATTGTCAGCCACACTGTTGCTGCCGCAGCACCGGTTAGGTACAGGCAAACACTACGTGTTCTCTGCTGACTGTATGCTTCGTGTCTCACACTAGTGCAAACTGCCAGACACACCAGGCATCCCCACAGAGAGAAGAGCTGAAGGCCTCTCCCCCCTAAAAGAGGAAATGAAACAGACCATGGTGACGAAGATCAGTAAGTCACATTCATCGAGCCACCACACAAGTCACTATTGCACTACAGAGTCAGAGAAGCGTGTGATTAAAATGAATCATTTAGGTCTGCCCGAAACACTAGTTTCCCAGTGTTTAGTGAGGCCACTCTGAGGTACAGGAGGAGTTGCACCTCGTATCCTCCGTGGTCTCCCGAGGCACTGTCACAGTTTGGGGATTCCTGGCATCTGTATCGGGGCCCTGTCCTGCACACAGCAGATCTGTCTGGCTGTAAGGAGTAAGGGAGGAAAAAAAGCCTACTTCTCCATCCCAGGCAGAAAGGAAACCCTAACAGCCACCTATTTTTCCCCTCAAAACTAATGTTAATTGCTGCACTGAAGAATTCAACAGCAGCAGTAACAGGCAGGGGTGGGAGCTAGCTACAAATTAAAACATTCTGCTCTAGGTTTTAAGAGTGTGAAACAGTAACATGACTTAGCCCCAGATACCGTCAGCCCTGATAGAAGATTCTTCACACAGACATTACAAGTGCCCCCTTGTGGACAAACCCAATTATTACAATATTTAGCACATTTAACTTTTCTCTCCGGTTTAAAGCTATGCACCGCTTTCAGATAAACTGCCTTGATCTTTAGGGAGAGTGTAAATTAGAGGGTGCATGGATTGATCGTAGGCCTACTACAGCCAGGTGGACAATGGGAATCCTATATCCTGCTTTCTGTAAGATTCCTCTGTTCATCTCTTCATGATACAAGTTCGCAAAGCAACTTAATACACTTTATACAAAACTTGAATTCGCTTGTCAATGGGCTGTAGAAACAGGGTTCGCATTCAAACTAACTGACATCAATTTCTGAGTGAAGTCGCACCGAAAGACTGATGATTCATAACAAGACAGACAAACTGGGAGGGGGCTGGGGAGATGCTCGGCTGTGAAAAGTACTCCGTGCTGTAGTGGAGGACCAGAGTCTGGGTCCCAAGAACAAACATCGGGAGGGAGGGGGCTGGGGAGATGCTCGGCTGTGAAAAGTACTCCGTGCTGTAGTGGAGGACCAGAGTCTGGGTCCCAAGCACGAACATCGGGAGGGAGGGGGCTGGGGAGATGCTCGGCTGTGAAAAGTACTCCGTGCTGTAGTGGAGAACCAGAGTCTGGGTCCCAAGCACGAACATCGGGAGGGAGGGGGCTGGGGAGATGCTCGGCTGTGAAAAGTACTCCGTGCTGTAGTGGAGGACCAGAGTCTGGGTCCAAAGCACGAACATCGGGAGGGAGGGGGCTGGGGAGATGCTCGGCTGTGAAAAGTACTCCGTGCTGTAGTGGAGGACCAGAGTCTGGCTCCCAAGAACAAACATCAGGAGGCTCAAAATTGCCAAGATCTCTGGCTCCAGGGAATCCAGTGCCCCTTTACCTCTTTGGACACTGCACATGTATGGTGCCCATAAACTCATGTACGAATACACACTAATACACAAAATAAAATAATAGAAGAAACATTTTAAAGCCAGAAATTCTGAGATGTTGTGTATTTACAGTCTGACCCATAAAAATAATTTTAATCATTTACTCTGTCAACCTAAGGCAAAATTTAAAATTACAGGTAATTCTATGTCATTCTGTCCTTTCTTCTGAAAACGAAGACAGCATTTGTTCCTTAGGTATGGGTGACCTAGAGACTGAGTTAACAGCACTCAGGTCTCGGTGCTTACTGCTCAGTCCTTTGGTTGCTTGCTCAGTTCACTTCCATGAACATGAGCCTAGTTTCTTGTTCCTTGTTGCTAGAGTCCTGGTCCCTGATGCTCAGAACCTCTCTTCTCCATGTTCCCAAGGATAAACACTTAAATGTTAAATGTTCCTTATATGAGCTACAGAGTTGAACGGAGGGCAAGGTGACCAGCGGGTTTGCTTTGTAAGGAGTATTTTACAGGTCACACTACATAGATCCTGTTAAAATTCTACTTTAAGTAAGGAAGGCTCTTACAACAGCTGTAGCAGCCATATCTAAATATGCCACAAGATGGCGATGTGAGCCACCAGAGGAGAAGAAAAAAAAAAACCTGCTTTTTTTTTTTTTTTTTCTTCCCAATTTTCTAGAGAGGGAGGGGTTTTTTTCCCCGACCTTCCAAGACATTTGAGGATTTTGGGTCATAGGTAACAGAAATGTAGGCAAGCAGACTAATTTTTCCTAAATTTGTTATTAACAAACTGAGAGCTTTCTCTGTATTGTCCACTAAAGAATGGCAGTTACAAAAAGCAAAAAAAACAAAAACAAACAAAAAAACCAAAAACCAAAAAACCAAAAAACAAAATTCACTGGCCCGTAAACATGGATAGCACTCTGCCGGTAGCTGCTCAGAACGTGTGTTAGTTCTGACGAGCAGTCCGCACTGTGTGGTGGAGCAGAAGAGGGTAAGGATGAGGCTGGCTCCGAGTTAGGTTGGGTGGGCCTGGGCGAACCCTGCTTCCATTACACTCAGCATCTTCTGCGACAGAGGGCCTTTGGCTTCATCTCACTCGGCATTCATTTACATGCCTTGTATGTTTAATTAAAGACAAATTACTGTTACAATACCGAATCCTACAAAGTCAGCTGAGAATTATATTAATATCCCCCCAGCATCTTTTTCCTCTTGGCATATCATTTATGTTTTTGTCTGAGTTGTTTTTCAAGTAAAAATTCAACATGGACTCAGGAAAGTGTCTCTCAGCAGCAAGGACTCTGTGAATCAGGTCTTGAGGGTTTTTTTGTTTTCTTTTGTTTTGTTTTGTTTTTACCCTCCTTTCAAGGATAAATTCCCAAGGATTAAAAAGAAATGTGCTTTATAACAGATATGCATGTGACTGGGATGTACCGAGATGTAAAGGACACTGAAGAGGGAGAGGACGTTAGCAGGCAACACTGAGAAGGGAGGAGAGGGCAGACCTGGTAACTGTGCTGATGTGTGTGAGTTGTGTGTCTGTGTGTGCTCTTGTGTATACAAATGCACACGTTTTGTGTTGAGGTGGAAACAGCGCACACACTTCAGGAATGGAGAAGACACTCTGTGTTCAGCAGACATCTTCAGAGTCAAGGGCTTAGCCAGCCCGGCTAATTTCCACTGTGTTTGGGTCTGCGTTCCATCCTGGCCGGCTTTTATGGGGTACCTAGCCTGAAGGCCTTGGTCCTTGTCCAGCTCCCCTGAACTCTGTTCAGGTTTTGTATAAGCCTTGACACTGCACAGCTTTCCCTGGGTGATTCTGTTCACTTGGGTCCCTCTACTTACCACCGGCATCTTCTCATAGACACGAATGGAAGACAGTCTATCTGCAAAGAAGCGAAAGGAACAGTTGATACGCTGTGGCTCCTCCTCGGCCCCACAGCACACGCGTAGCCTCTGTACCTGAAGGGTTCCCACGGACCTTTTCCATTTTCTCTTTCAGAGACTCGATTTGCTTTTCCAACTGCTCATTCAACTCCAGCTGGGTCTCGTACCGGGTTTTCCACTCGCTGCCTGAAGACAGATGGGGACGAGATGGGGACGAGATGGCCACTTTGCCACTTATTTGTTCATTAAAAGACTGCAAATCAGAGCTGGGGGATGGGTCGGGCCTCATAGAAGTTTAGATCTCAGCACACACATAAAAATGGGTCTAGAGGTGTGTTTCTGTGACCCCAGAGCTGGGGCAGGACAGAGAAAGACAGACCCTGTCAGCCACAATCGCACTGTATTTATTTTGCTTTTATCCTTAAAGCAGGTTTCCCTCCTCCACTCCCAACACACATACTAAGTCAATGACCTCTGGGAAGAGATCTGCCTTAAGAGACCCTGTCTTAAAAACATTATCAAAAAAATAAAAACATGGCATATGACAAGGAAGACACATATATTGGCCTCTATTGCCCACATGCACACACAACACGTGTGCACCAGCTGAACCACACATATACACATACAACATATGAACCAACTCAACTGTATGTTGTTACTGACTTCATTATAAAGCAAGGGGATGAGAAAAGAGATCATTTTAAGTGTTTATCTCTATGGTAGCAGTTCCCAGTCGGCTAGGATCAGATCCTCCCACGCTGTCTCTCAGCCAGAACTCAGGACAGCCTCTGTGGCTCCTGTACATCTTGTTCCTCTTTGTTTTCTGCCACTGTTTACCCTTCACTTTGTTTCCTTATAGAATATTCTACTCCGGGTGGGTGGAGGTGTCAGGAGCATGTCTCTTCCCTTGGAACATTCACACAGCACCCTAACGAACAGTACCAGTACCCGTCCAATGTCTGAAGCTGGTCTTACCACCCATGTTGCTACAGGGAAAACTTCAGTGTTAACAGATGCAGTGGTCAGATTTGAAACGTTCTACTAATGAGGAAATCAAGGCTTGGAAAGGCGGAAAAACATTCTCTGAGATGTTAGAGCTGATGCGGTCATGATGGCACACATTTGAAGCCCTGTGCTCTGCAGACTGCAGCCCTGGTACACTGAGTACTGAACCAGGTAGAGCTACACAGCAAGATTTTCTGTCAGACACAGACAGTCAGACAGACAGATAGACAGATGCAAGAGTAGAGCTAAGAAATGATGTAGATGAACACAGCCTGGAACGGAAAGCTCTCGTACAACTTTGTGGCCCAGCCCCTTGTACAGAAAGAAATGGTGGCTTCTTTCTCCTTCTCTTTAACTGAGCTCAAGCCCAGGGCACGACAGTGCTGAGTCGGAGGGAAAGAGAGAAACAGCAGACAAACACCACTACAGACCAGACCTTGTTACACAGTCCACACTCCACATCTGCGCAGCTGGGAACAGGCAGTCTTCCAACACTGGGACTCACTCCCTCTCAAGCTGAAGCACAGAGTCATCACAGCAAATTCATGATGGAAGAGGAGGAAAGTTGCCCCCAAATTACTGAATGTACTTCCAAGAGACACTACTGTCCCCAAGTAGGTGCAATTCTATCTCTGACAACATAACTGAAGCCATCTTCCCCAATTTGCACCACAACCGAAGCTTTATAGATAAGAATGCTACCAAAATAATTTTTTATTTGTATGAGCACATTTCATCAGTTTAATAATGTGCCACTATGGATCCAAAACACAGATCTCCATAAAAAAGCACAAGAGGGTTCATTTGTAGTTAAATACCAGTGACCCTAGCCCAAAAAAATAGATTGTTTGCCCCGAACACAACACCCTGCCTTAGATGTGTCTGCACACGGCTGTCAGTTACAGACTAAGAAAGTCACACGTTCAGCTACTTCCCTAAGGTACTGGTATGTCCACGGAGAGGTAGGATATAGAAAAGTGGGTGAATTCTATGGTAGCCTTGGATGCTGTCTGGTCACATTCTTGGCTTTTGGATTGGTGGGAGCTGGGCATCTGCTGGAAATGTACTGCAAGGTTTTACTTCATAGTCAAAGGATATGACATTAGAGTCAGGGCTAAGACACAGGTTATTAACATATGCCCAACATATGCAAATCATTGTGTGCATACAACACAGACGGAAGAACAGAAATCACATGATCATATCAACAGATACAGAAAAAAACCATCGACAAAGCAAAACATCCCTTCACAACAGCACTGAAGAAACCACCAAGAGAAAGAACATTTTTTTCAACACAATACAGCATCAGCCAACATTGTGCTGAATGCAGAGAGACTGAAAACATTTCCTCCACAAGCAGCCACAGACAGCTCCTCCCTCTGTTCTTGTTTAACAAAGGGCTCAAAGCCTTAGCTGGAACAGAGAGAAAGACAGAGAGGGGAGGGAGAGGTCAGAGGACCACTGCAGCTGCTGGAATGCATCCTAGACACAACAAACGGTTCACAAAGCAGCAGGAGCCAAAGTCAACACACAAAAAGTAATGACGTTTCTAATTAATGGTAATGAACTTGCTGAAAAATAAATCAGTTAAAAGATTAAGAAAAATACACAGTAACTTCAAGAAGGAAAGAAACTGGAAATCCTTGGAACGAATTTAACAGGGAGCTGAAAGGCTGCTGAGGTAAAAGCTTTAAGACCTGAGGGGACACTGGGAGCCCCTCCTCCTCCCGTGCTCACATCTGGCAGAAGGAACGTGGGAGACTTTATAAAAATGATCTGCAGACACAACACAATCCCCACCAAGATTCCAAGGGAAGTCTTTGTGTGAACAGAGAAAACAGTGAACATGTGGACACCCTTTAATACAGTCCCTTGTGTTGTGGGGACCCCAACCGTAAAAGTATTTCATTGCTATTTAATGGCTGTAATTTTGCTGCTGTTATGAATGATAACAGTAAATCTGATATGCAGGGAATCTGATATTGTGACCCCCATGAAAGGGCCGTTTGACTCCAAAAAAGGGTTTGAGACCCACAGGTTGAGAACCACTAGAACCCAGGCTGAGAAACACACACACAGCTGAAGCGGTTGCCTTGGCTCTATGAGTGGTCGAGTGTTTCACCAGCTTAAAGATGAGCAAGCAATTTTTCAAGGTTCTGCACCTCTAAATTTCCAGCTGAGTCACCCCAAGGCCTACTGTGGTACCAATTTCACAGGCAAACTCTGGTAACTGCCCCTGACTACGGCAGACTAGGTTGGTTCAGTCTGAACAGAGCAGTGTGTGTGTGTGTGTGTGTGTGTGTGTGTGTGTGTGTGTGTGTCCCAATATTCACTGATCACATGTCAAACCCTGGATAGCAAAACATCAAATTGAAAACTGTAATAATTCTCTCTTCCTAATTAATAATTACACTCAATTTTTAAGACAAAATTTTTGGCGTGGCTACAACTTTCAAACATTAAATCTTAACGTTGGCAGCCAGCATCTGTGGGTTTTTTTTTTTTTTTTCCTCTAACAACGCAATTCTCTCTAGTGCTGCACCTAAAGTATTAGACCAGGTTGAGACCAATAACATTCTTTTCCGAGTTTTGAAATAAGAAAATTGGAATTTTATGAAAACACTTCAGCATATGATGCTAAGGCCAGTCTAAGAATGTTTGAGCCCTTAATAACTTGGCCTGATAGCCAAAGAGGCTCTGAAGTAAAACCAACTATAAAAGAAAATCCAATGGAGTTCAAAGGGGAGGCCCCGGGGTAAGAGGCACGTGATCAATGCAGGATGGCACTGAGCCCACGAGACCAAGTGAATATTGCCCACGCGGTACCCATATTAAAGAGAGGACTGAAGCCTGAGGCATTCCAAGTTGGCTTTTGTTTTTATTATTATTATTATTTAGAAATCTGCATGATGAGAAACGCCAATTGTTCAGTGAGCAGGAGGGCAACTGAGACGTTCTTGTCCCAGAGGCCAAGAGCACAGAGCGTTTCAAAGAAAGTTTCTAATCAATGCTGGGCACAGGCCAAGGGTGAGGACGCCTGAACCCTGGCTAAGCACACGGAGCATCACTAGTGACCCTGAAGAGGAGTTACAGGTGACTGGAGACCAAGCTCCTGACCAGTGAGTACAATTGAGGCAATTGGGACCTTACTGTGCAAACCTAGCTCATGCCCCACCTCGATCCCTGATTGGGGAAAGTGTCCCTAAGCCTCAGCAAGCCAAGGTTCCTGTCTCCAGATAAAAAAATAAATCAAAACAAACAAAAAACCAAGGAACAAATGACTTTCTTATTGTCTCCATGCTGAGGCTTAAGGTGAAATTCAGATTTAGCTACTACAGGAAACCACATTTTCCTGCACATAGGTGCCCGCCAGTGCCCAAGGGCGTCAAGGGGCCTGTTTGAAAACTGGTTGTGTTTGCTCTCTCACCCGTAAATTAATCCACTTACAAAACAGATTAGATTCAATAAAGACAGATAAGAAAGAGTAGGCCTTGGAAAACCACTGTTTTGTGACGTGTGGAACATGGGGAGAAGTCAGCTGAAGAGATGGGTCCATCTTTTGATGTCTTTCAGATGAAGTGGATTCAGCATGTCAGCAGCCACTGGGGATGAAGGGAGAAGCCAGGAAAGGACAAAGAAAAGGGCCTGCCTCTGGGATAATGTCACTGACAAGTGCCAGTGGGTGGGACTTACACCTGGCTGAGGCCAGGCCACCCAGAAGCAGGGTGGGAGAGAGAGAATCAGATTCAGGGGATCCTGAAGCTTTGTTGGGGTTAGCGGTCTTTGGGGGATTGCTCTTTCTCTCTGGAAGAAGAGGGTAAACACACCAGTTGAAAGTGAGCATGGGAGAGAGGTGGTAAGGGTTCTGAGGACGGGAGAGGATGTGGTAATTCAGCATCCTGTGATTGTAGCCACGGTGGTTAATAGTTACCATAACTTGGTAGGGTTAACAGCAACAATATCGGAAGCTTTACCACTGCCATCAGGTTAAATCAGGATTCCTGAATGTACCTCAGCCTCGCCTCCTACTGCATTCTTTCTGCAGACTGTGCCACCCTCTGGGTTACATGGCATTCTTCCTGAATGGCCTGGTATTTAGGATCCCCATGGCAAACTAATGTGCATTTTTATTTACGTATGTGTGCTTGTCTACTTCACACATGTAGGTAGATGGGGAGGCCAGAAGAGGCTGTTTAATCCCTTGAGACTATCATTGCAGTCGGTGGGAGCCACCCCATGTGGGTGCTGGGCCTTATACTTGGGTCCTCTGGAAGAGCTGTCTCTCAGCCATCTCACATGGGTCACAGTGAAATGTGACCTTCCCTTTGTTACTAGTTGAGCTCAAAACTTTGCCAATGCTCTGCTACTAAGCTCCAAACCCTGCCTGCAAAACGATCGATCGAGACAGTGTACCTGAAGCCATGACTGTGTTCACCAATAGGATACAGTGGCTCTAACCACTCATCTCCTCGGAAGTACCCTTTCCTCGTCCAGCAGTTTTACTGCTGTGGTCTAGAATGCTTGCTCTGGATTGTACCTGTGGGAGGGTGGAAGACAGAGAGCAGTCCTGACGGATAACCCAGCAGGAATTCGACATCGGACTCCAGCGATTGGCATAAGTCATCTTGAATGGCCAGCTCCTTGGAACCTTTACTGAGCCCCAGGCGGCACTGGGCTGCAACCAGAGGGGCCCAGCCAGCCACTGGATCATAACTGACTTTAAGCAGCCGTATGAGAGGCTGGCTTGCTACACAGTGGCAATAACCAGCGCTGTCCCGTGTGCTCACATGTCAAGTACAAGTGTGGCAGTAGCAGTAACAGTAGCCAGGTTTTTGGTTTTTGTCACAATGGTGTGACCTAAGAAGGAACTGAAATGCCTCGAGCTGGTTGAGTAAATGGGGAGAATGACAACTGCCCAGTCCTGAGAGTTTCCAGACGCAGTAAACATGGGCGGGAAGCTATTCTCACCATTCATTTTACACGTTAGACCAACGGCTGCAGCGTTTCGTTTCTGCCATCACAACCTAGGTCCTTTGTCCTCATCCTCCGTCCCTCCCCAAGGCAGCCCTTAGAATTCTCCTCTAGTCCGCAATGTTTGAAATGGGCATGGCTATTGTACTGCCTCAGTAATGTCCAGTATGCCTTCTACCTCCCCCATTCCTAGGAAGATCCCCCAGGACACCCCGACCAACGTAAGTGAGTGAGGCTAAAGGCTGCTCCTACAGGGCCAGTAATAGATGCATCTGGAGGCTAGTAGAGACTATTATAGCCTTAGCTAAAAAGCGTGTTCTCCAATTAGTCTTTAATAGAAGCTTTATTCTGCTTCTCGTTGCTATGATAAAACTCCATGACCAAAAGAGACTTAGGGAAGGTTTCATTTCAACTTACAACTCACAGCTATTGAGGAAAGACAGGGCTGGCACTCAAGGCAGGAGCTTGAAACAGAAACCACCATGGGAGAACACTTTTTCCTGGCTCAGTCCCTCTTGGTTTCTCAGGTATCTTCCTTATACATTTCCCTTTCCCAGTCCACCTGTGTGGGAATGGCGCTGCCCACAGTGGGCTAAGCTGTCCCACATCAATCAGTGATCAAGAAAATGCCCCACAGACATTCCTACAGGCCAATTAGAGGTAAAATACAGTTCTGTAGGTAAGTAAACAACAGTCATTGTTAGTCTCTCTCAACTTGACACAAACCTAGACATAACTCAGGCGAGGGAATCTCAGTGTAGGAACTGCCTCTGTCTACTTATGGCTCCCCAGGAGGAGTAGAGATGTAAAACTGGCTTTAAAACCGAAGTTCATTCCCACAACCCTAACAAAAGCCTTGAGTCCCTAGCATTGAGTTCAAGCACTCAGTGACCCCCAAGGGTGGCTCAAACATGTCCACCTCTCACCTCTTCTCATACAGAACTTTTCCTCTCACGAAGATTTTAGCCTGACCTTTTTCCCGATCATTACTCAGCTTCTTTTGAATGGAAGAAACAAAGATCCTTCAAAGTATTGGCATGTGACAGGATCTTGGTCAATATTTGTGTGCTCATAGATTGGCTAAGTGACAAATTTTAAAGAAGTGTGTGTGTGTGTGTGTGTGTGTGTGTGTGTGTGTGTGAGAGAGAGAGAGAGAGAGAGAGAGAGAGAGAGAGAGAGAGAAACCGACCCCTTCCCTCCCCACATATTTTTCCTATTAAAACAGCTAAGCCCCGATTTTAATTATGTTCCATGTCCAACAAGATGCAAGAGGCTGCTACTTGATTAAATAGGCTTGTGACAATTTATTACATATTGGCATCACTAATTAAACACTCTGAGCTTGCACGGTAGAAAACGTACAGTCTGAGGCTCAGCATTCTTAAGTAGCCTATGAAATCGGGAAACTGCTGAGTCATCAAGAAGCCTCATGAGAGCTTGGCTCCCTTCCTCCATGTGTCATTTCACCCACATACCTGCAAGGTCACTGTTGAGGCTGGTCTCCAGCTCTGCTATCTTATGCTGTATTTCAAGTGTGGAGAGCTGTACGACATCCCTGTGATGACGAAGACTGCTGTTAGTAGGAATCCAACTGAAGACAATGTGAAGAAATAACGTATAGCAGCCCACTCACACTTCAGGGCCAAATGATTGTGGGAGAGCATTTACAGGAGGTACGACTGAGAATCAGGCGCTGGGAAACACCGTGGATTCGCCAATTGTAGAAGGCGGTAAAATGCACCGGTCAAGAATCTTCGGTAACCAGTGTGTGTCTGAACTTAAATAGGACCCCAATGACACTGTTGCATGCTCCTCGGGATCCAGCTAAATATTAGCATGAATAGCTACGGTGGTAAGTAGCAGAAGACAGCCCCAATCAAAGATGTGAGAGGTCTGATAAAGCACTCGGAATACAAATTACAAAGTCAAAAGCACCGCAGAGGCACTTAGGACGTGAGTGGGCCACAGTACGGGATGACAAGGGAACTGTCCATCAGCAAATATTTCCAAATGCCCAATGTGTGACTATCCAATCCAGAGGCAGCACAGGGCTGGCGAGATGGCTTGGAAACAGAAAACACTTGCTACAAAGCCATGCAGCCTGAGTTTTATCCCTGCAAGCCACGTGAAAGGAGGGAATCAACTAGCATGTCCTCAGACCTCAGACCTGTGGTTGTGCACTGTGAATATGTAACCACACACACAACAAATGTAAGACAAAAACTAAAACGAACGGAACCACCCACAGTTCAGTGAACATGTCACAGGGTTGGCACTTAGTGTCCCTGAATGCTGTTCTGAATGGGCTGGGGTATGAAGCTGTGCTGTGGCCTAGAGTTCCTGGGTGACAGAGCTGAGATGTGACTTCACACAGACTTGTTCTACACCTTGACTGCTGCTGAAACACAGAGGCTGCACTGAGAATGCTCTCAGTTTGGTACAAGACTAAGAAATAGGCAATTAGTATAGAGTGAGTGGGAAAGAGCTGAAGTGGTCACATCGGGGGCTGTGTCCATGAGGCCTGTGGACAGCTACTCAAAGCACTCAGAGCGGCAACAGGCATGGTGGTGCACACCTTCAGCCCCAGCACTCAAAAAGCAGAGGCAGGTGGTTCTTTGCACCAGAGTCCAGCCTGGTCTAAAAGTGAGTTCCAGGATAGCCAGGGCTACACAGAGAAACCCTGTTAAAAACAAACAGAAAACAAAATCCTCAGAGTATTCAAGATCCTAACATGAAATACTGTATTATTTTTGCCCATACTAAGAACTGAACCCAGGGCCTTGAGTGTGCTACGCTAGTCGGGCATTCCCAGCCTGTCTCACCCTGAAACGGTGTTCTGCGTACTGTCCCCCAGCGCCACACCCTCTTACCCTGAGTACTTTGGCTTACAAGTTTGTCACCAAGCCAGGATAAACTAGCTTCTTTTCTCCCTTAAGGCATTTGAGATATAGGATACAGCTCAAAGACAGAACTCTGACCCAGTGTCACAAGGCCACACTTCCACACCTTCATCCCTCCCTCCCTCAAAAACCACACAGTCCCAGAGCTCATTTTTACAAAAATATCCAGGTTTCTGAAGTTCTTCAAAAGGAGCAGAAAAACATGGACTTTGCAGAACCGTCAAAACCAATCGCATGTTTCCTTCAGGGTAACAGACAATTCTCTGCATTTGATCTATAAAAGCAGCACAGCTCTTGTATTCCCTCCTTAAAACAAAAAAGGTAAATGGGTACTGGACAGATGGCTCAGCGGTTAAGAGCCGGGGACCTACAGAGGACGGAGTTCGGTTCCCAGCACCCACAAGGAGTCTTACAAGCGCCAGTAACTCCAATTCCGGGCGATCTGATGCCCCCTTTTGGGCACCAGAGGCACTGCACATATGCGTTGCACACCACACCCTACTACCAACCTCCTCGCACGCCTCCCCACACAAAGAAGCTCTCCACAAACACCGCTTTGAGTGAATGCCTAGTGAGCCTGCATTAATTCCCATGCAAAGGGGCCTCGTGGCGCCATCAGAGCTCCTGCCCTTCAGGTCGAGCAGAAAGACGGAGCCCACGCGGTCCACGCGGTCCACTCACTTCATGTGGATCTCCTCCAGCAGCTCCAACTTCAGGCGGTCTGTGCTCACCCCCTCGAAAGTGTCTCCGTGGCCCTCTCCCATCGCGAGACCTCCCACGTACCCTTCTCCTGTGCACCACCTAGGGCTTAAGACCTGGGCACGCCTAGGAATCATAAAGGAAAATGCGTTGCCAGGAGCCATGGCATGACGTCATAGGGTGTTGCTCATGTCTGCAGGCCCTTGTAGGGAGCTAGGTGTAAAACCGTCTCGGGCTGGATGTCCCTTTTCTGTATCAGCTTTATGAACAGTCCCTCTGCAAGGCCAGGGTTCTGACCCAGCCGGTTGTGCCCAGAATATCCAACTTCTTCTGACCCTCGGGGATTGCTGGCTTAAGAGTGCCCTCCATTGTTTGGTTCAGTAGGATAGACTTCGAAAATTTAGTATGAACTTTGACGATTCTGGGCTTTCAGGCCAAGAAATTCTGCCTTGGAGTTTGGACAGCTCTGTGCACCGACCTGCTTATCACCTTTTTCATTCTACACTTGAGACTTCTAGGTTTTAATACTGTTTTCTCCTCATCTTTTACCAGGCGGGAGATAGGCTCTGCCCGTGTACATGAGTTGTCCCCATAAAAATTCATGAATCCAGACAACTGTTAACTGATCGGAGGAGCTGGAGAGATGGCTCAGCAGAGATGAGCGTGTGAGTTGTTAGAAATGGGTCTGGGGTCTCATGAAATGACAACACAATCCAAAGAACCTCAGCAAGGTAGAATGTTTCACTTTCTGGTCACACCGGTAGGCATGTCCAGTGACGGTTCCACTGGGTTTTCATTCCTGCCACAAAGAGTCCTGTGCCTCCTTTTGAGTGGTCAGAGCTGGACCTCACATGCTAACGCTGGTAGGGAACAGCTGATAAGCAAATGACAACCAACCAAGGCAACTGTCAACCCGAATTTGACTTCAAGAAGAATGGAACCACGAGGTGTTCAGATTCCTGCCAAATGATTACTTCTCCATTTTTTAAAAATAGAGATTTGTCTTATTTCTTTGATAGAAAGGAATAAATTTTGTTTGTATTTCTCATACAGCTCTTGATAAGGATGCTGGTTGGTTTCCAGCACTCCATGAATGTTGGACCATCTAACTCCCTGTTCTAGTCTTAGCAGGCACTGTATGAAGGCAAAATGAAGTTCCCCTCATGAGTAAACCTCATAGTTAATGGGTTTGTGGGTTGTCTAAAAGCCTGTTTACCCTGGAATAGCTCTTCTCCCTGTCTCTCCCTTTGCTCTGCACCCATCTTGGACATGACATCTGATACCAAATAGAAAAAAAGTGGTCATGCTGGGATTCCCCAAGAATGCTGAGTGTTTCCCGAGTGTCCTGTGCTAGCTGATTCATGGATTTTCCCTTTCTCTATAGTAATGGTTAGACATGAGAGGCACCTCCTAAACCCCCCACATGTTTTCGTCCTCACTGTTTAGTTTCCATGTTTTCAGTCTCTGGGTCCCAGAAAGTGCTCTTAAACAGACATCTTGTATTACTCTTACTCTTCCATCCTCCACTGAAAAGAAACAGCAGGTATCTCAGCCTCCCCTTTCCCACTTTTCTCAGCAAATCAGAGGCTAATTAATGTGCTGCATCCGCATGTTCCTTCTGCAGTAAAATTCCACCCCTATGGGGCAAGCTCACAACTGCTTGCAATTCCAGTTCGGGGCGGGGGGTGTGTGTGATGCCCTCTTCTGGTCTTCACAGATACAGTACACACACGGTACACATGAAGACACGTATATACATGGAAATAAAATCAATATTAATAAAGAAATACGCAATCTCGGTACCTGGTTCCTAATGAAGCTCCAAAACCCTTGAAGATTCATAGAGTATCTTTGATTATTCATAATTCCTCTTTAAGCATACTGGAGGTGTTTAATGCTAGAGGACTTAGAAGATGGGACTAGTTGCTGTAACTAAGCATGTAGTAAGTCAGTTGGGACTTTTGGTTCCATCCTTTGAGCCTAGAACCTCAAGGAGAATAAATACAAGATAGATAAAGTTACTCTTCATTGGCCAACAATTTAACTATGCCTGCATAACAGGGTTCCTTAAAGACCTAGAATGGTAAGGTTAGTGAGCACGTTCACAAGTCTGTGGTGTGGTTGGCTCCAACTTCATGGAAATGGAAGTGTCACCCCATTTAAGGCGGTATCAGTAAACTTCTGGAAAGAGGTCAGTATTGCCCTATCTTCTTACAGAAGCAGCTTTCTTATGCAAAAGTGCATTGACCCAAAGAAGCAATAGCAAATTCGCAAACAGTAAACATAACTGTCCCAGTGAACTTTGTTTTTGAAAACAAGTGTCCAGTGTGATTAGTCAGTGGAACATGCTTGCAGAGATACCTGGTCTAAAAAAACCATTTAAACGAAGGCCCTCCATTTGCCATTCTGTTTCTGAAACTGAGCAGAGCAGAGACTGACTGGATGCTATTTGCCAATCTATTTCAACAACTGGTACATAGTCCTTAGCCTATAAAAAAAAATCCCCATTAGTTCTGTATTCCTGAAATATAAGTCCAGTGAATATAACTAAGGCGCAGCAATTCAGAAACCATTTTATTCTCAAAGCACATTCATTAACCAATTTCGAATGAAATCCATATGCTAGCCAACTACAGGTTCAAAGATGATTACAATAGGTCAAAACTTAAAAATGAGTAGAAATAAAATACCATGGAGTACTTAATTATATATTTGTAACTTAAAAGAAAATCGGCAAATGTCTGTCCTGTGTTCTGCAAAAGTGGGGACTATCCACCAAGGGTCCATGTTCTTTACTGTAGTACAGACAGGATCCTCCAAGCACTTCCTGCTTTCAGTATAAACTCTAATCACTGAGTGGAGAGACATTACACTTGGTAAGTGCAATGTCTGTGTTTTACCATCCAGAAATTTAGGGAAAACATTACAGAAGCAGATATGGAAAAGAGATTTCTTAATGCCATTAACAATTAATTTAAATTTTAATAGAATACTAGTCATATTTTAAAAGTCCCTAGTCTATACCACATAAAGCTCAGGGAACATGAAGGAAGAGGAATGTAAAGGCTGTAAGAGTCAGAAGTTCAGGAGGTGTGGATAAACTGACATCTTCTGGGTACAACAGGACCCTGACACAGACAGCAGCTGAGGTCACCTCCACAGGATCAAACCAGTCACCACTCCAGCTTGCAGTGGGCAGGATCTCACAAGCCGCCACCTCGCTGAGAAGCTAGTGACAGTTGACAGTTGATGGCTTCAGGGATGGAGATGTCTGTTTTCTGGAGGAGCAAGGTCCTTGCAGATGAACCACCTCCAGTGGATGGTCTCACACCCATGAGCATATTGGCAGCACAAACCGGATTATTTAAAACAAACACACAAAAGAACATGAAGTTGGGAGGAAGGATAAGGTGTGGACCTGGGGGAAGTTGGGAGGTGTGGGGGCACACAATCAAAATACATTTATACATGTAGGAAATTCTCCAAGAATTAATAAAAACCATTCTATCAGAAAACTTCCTAGCCTCAACCCTAAAGACTTAGAGAAGCATTTTTCTTCAGTTTAAATCACAAGGCCATTTGGGTTTCCTAGTAGGCAGGAGAGCTAGCAAACAAGAGAAAGATTACAGAGCTTTAAGGCACGTTCGTGGCCAAGCTCTTCCGCGTTTGAGAAAGATTTCTGAACCATTATCTGAAAACAAACTTTAAGATCACAGTTTGTTTAGCTTATAAGCTGAAAATCCCATTGGGCATCTCAAAAGTTCAACAATTAGTGCAAAGAGAGGCTTTGACATTAAGTCATTCCCTGGTACAACCAGTGCTCAGGGGCTGTGAGATCATGTGCAGTTTCCTTCCTTTCTTTCTGAAGGCTAGCACATATAAAAATAGATTGAAATTAGGTTTAAATCGCATATATTATAAGCTTTATTTTAACTGCAAAAATATTTTAGCCACATTTAAGAGAAAATAAACTTACTGAGACTACAAACTGCATATGTCTAGAAGCCAGATGTAAGAATACTGATTATTTTCCTAGTAAGTGGATACAAGCCCCAAACTTCCAACAGTCACTTTGTAGCAATGAACAGACAGAAGATGCTGCTCTTCTGTGGAGAATCCACATCCTCTCCACACCCCTCCATCTGGTAAGGCTTTGGTGCAGGTCACTTCCAGAACGCCTGTTATTTATCTTTCTTTTTTGCCCCTTTCTTCTCTTCCTCTGTCTGCTTTTCTATGTCTCTCCTCCCTTCTGTGCCTGTTGCTCCTCTCTGACTTTCCCTCTGCGGACTCTCAATGATCTGATAGTCCTCGAGGAGAGTGTGTCCCGTCTGCTTGGCAGTTTTCTTCACCATGGCTTTGATACCAATGTTGTCGATATTGTAGGCAGTGACCCCAACATTGATAGCTGAGTCCACTGCGTTGTGTGTAGCTTCTCCTGCGTTGTGCCCATACCTTTGGAAAGGTGAACATGTAATGATGACATTAGAACACACAGTATTTCTAGAGAACATTCTTCTGAAATCGGTAGTGCATATATCATATGATAGCTGGGCTATTTCTTGAAAGTAAAACTGAAGCCTGGGTTTCAATTTAGTGAAAATACAGGAGAGGTAAAGCCACAGCTACAAAGCTGCTTCTCCCTCTTAGCAAGAACTGTGGATGAAGATTAAAGACTAGCTTGAATACTAATAAGATGATGAAAAAAACTAAATATAAGTTAAAACAAACATTGTTACTCATTTGTTTAAATCTCTGTTTCTTGAAGTAATTGCAGGACACAGAACTCCCAGCATCACAAATGCTCCTAACCTACAAACATCTGGTTTGTCTTAAGCAGAGACACTGTGAGATTCTCCTGGTCCCTCGAGCCACTACCACCTCGCTGGCCATCTTACAGTCTTTAAACCCAGGAAGTACACAGAAGCCTTGGCCCTCCACTCTGCCCTGTGTCCAGACCGACATGGCTGCTGCCTCACGGCCTTGGGCCGTCACTGCTACCTTCTAGGTATCTAACCTGTTTGGATGGTCTGGGCCCATGCCTCCACTTGAGTGACAGTTAATTCTGTGTTAACTGCCCTTTCTTCCTCCACAGCGTACCATTCTCTCTATACGATTGACCGTGTTAATGACAGCTGCTTGTATCTTTATCTCACCAAAATATAAACCGCACTGCAGAGGAAAATCTTTGTTCACAAATATACCCTATGCTTCTGAGTGTCTGGCACCCAGACAGTATTTAATGGACGAGTGGTACAATCACTATGGTCTTTTCTCCCTGCCCCCTCTCTTCCCTTTCCTCCTGTCCCCAGCCCTCCTTCCTGCTTAGCCTGAGAGCTTGCTCAGCCTCTTGCCTTCCACTGCTAAGATCACATGCAGATAACACTCCTCTCCGTGTGCACAGTCACTGTGCAGACACCTGCACACCCATGCTCACCACCACTGTGCAGCAGTCAAGTGCTCACCACTGGATGAATGGAGAAAGGAGACTGACTGGAAAAAGAAAGCTGATGGTGATACACACCAGCCAGCTTCTGCGGAATGCAGAAGTGAAACGATATTAGAAGGAAGTAGGCAGCCATCAGTGAGAGAAGCTAGTCTCACAGAGACCACTGCTGAACGCTTCTCTCACACATGGACTCTGAGAACAACACGCAGAGTCTATCAGGGACGTGGAAGAGGAAAAGGCAGGCTGTAAGAACAACATAGGGCTGTGTTATGTGCATGCATGGAAATGTCATAACTAAATTTACTGCTATGCACAATTAATATACACCAATAAAATACATAGCAAAATACATGAAAATTATAAAAGCACACTTATTATTGACAATGATAATAAGTCTTTAACACTGTGTCTCCAAAAGAATAAACCTGAACTATACAGGACATCACAATGCCCTCTGCACTGCTCACCTTGTCCTGGTGACAGGCTTTTACAGCTCTTCAGACCTTCACGAGCCTGTCTGTGCAACAAACAACAGCCAAAGCCAAGGTCCAAATTCCCTACACAGGACTTCTCACAGGGTGTGTGTGTGTGTGTGTGTGTGTGTGTGTGTGTGTGTGTGTGTATACACTGTGAGTGTGACAGGGTCAGAGGAATACTTGCAGGACTCAGTTCTCCTCTTCTGTCATGCAGCACCGAGCTGACAGGCTTGACACTGAGCGCCAGTCCTGGACATAACGCGAGCACAGATCTGCTTAGGCCTCAAGGACTATCTCCAGCTGACTCAGGCTTCCCAACCCCTGCACTCTAAGTTCGAAGCACTCTTCTGTCCTCAGCACAGGACTGGTAATCACAGCCACCAGAACCACATCAGTCACATCCTATCTTAGCAGCATCCTGGAATGGAGACTTTCTTGCTAGGTACATGATATGGCGGCCAAGGGAGCATAAATTAAATCACTTTAAGAACAATCACTCATAGTCACAAGTCCAACGCTGAACAACTCTGCTTTCTTTATTCACTCTGGATATCCTTGGAGAACAGAATAAAGTTAACACAGCACCACGGGAGTGAGTTCACTCAGACCTTGTTAAAATACCTTGTTCATCGCCCAGTCTCCTCCCTAACAACGTACACATATTTGAGAAAATATAACAAGCACCTTCACTTTCTGTACTAAGAAATGGTAATCATAATTTACTCCAAATTTGCTTTCAGCTCTCTGGCTAAAACCTGCAGCCACGTTGATCTGTCGAGTTTCTTTGATTTGAAGGCACACCCCACACTGAGAGAACAAAACAATTTAGGTTGGAAATTAAATTTAGTACTATGTATGCCCAAAGCAATCTAAAGTATGGCAGATTAATGGTGGCAGGCGTCAGTCCAGAGCGCTGAGGTTGTGCAGACAGCCCTTCAAGGACAGAGGGGCACAGCGCTCTGCCCTGGCCGTGGAACATGGGACTGGTGTACATCACAGCTCTGCCACTCAACTAGAGATGGAGACTCTAACAAGTTTCTAACTTTTATGTTTCTGTTTCCTTGTCTATGAAACTGAAACAAATGTTCAATGTATATAATACATGAGAAACCCTGAACACAGTACTAATATGTAAGAATAAAGTCAAACAGTAGCACTATTCATACATTTTTTGCATGTGCACATTCCGTGCATGTCTGTGTTCACATGTGTGTGAAGGTCTAAAGCTGACATGGTCCTTGACCACTTTCCCCTGACTGACTGAGGCAGACGTTCTCACTGAACACAGACATCTGAGATGCCATCTCACTGGCCGGCTGCCCTGGCAGCCCTCCCTCCCTCCCTTACTAACGTGCTAGTCTGGGCTGACCTTAGTGTGGGGGTCTCAACTCTAGCTCTCAGGCGTGTAAGGCAGGAGCTTTACACACTGAGCCTCACTGCAGCCCTACTGGTCGCTCTTCATAATGCATACTGAGATCCAAGCTAACTAAGGAAATAACTTGGGTCCCACTAGATTTTGTTTTCTTAAAATCCAGATTTCCTAACTCAGACAGAAGGAAGGAAGAGAGCATGACCAAAAGTATAATCCATACATGTGGAATGTTACTAAAATCCCCACTATTTTGTACAATATACACTGAGTAAAGTTCAAACAAAGAAAACACCCCCAAAATGGTACTTTAAATTCGTTCTTTAATAACACTACCAAAGTATTTATTTCTCAAAAGTAAGTGGAGATAGGTGTATGGTGCCACTTTGGCCTGGTTTAAACTTTACTCTGTGTTCGCTGGTGACTCAGTAGACTTGTTGCTCTCACTGACTCGACTCCACAGCTCCACTCCACAACTGCCTGAGTGGCTTCCCCTTTCATGGTTCCTCTAAAGCAGCTAGCCTATCTCCCCACGAACCTTCATAAGGTCGTAAGCCCTCTTTCCTCTCCTCTTTGGATGTCTGCCCTGCCCTGTGCCACCTTCTAGCCGAGACCCCACTGACTATGGGGTCTCCTCCATGGGCCTTCAGTAAAATGCCTTTGACTTCCTGTGCTTCATTGTGCTGGGCCTATTGTGTCACCAGCACACAAGCAATCTCACCTTCCAGTCAAGACACTGGACACAGACCTAAGGAGCCTCCTGGGACAAAGGCACCTAGCTAGGAAGATGGGCTCAGGCTTTATGTCACCTGCCAAGGGGATGAGGTCTGAGCGACCAGTGGAGCACACTCAGGTTACCTCTCTCCAGAGACCTCAAAGCCAAGGTAGAAAGAAATCATACCACCAACTATCAGCTAAGCTGTACACAGCCATTTCTGTCCTGTCTACTTAATGTATCAAATAGAAGACAACCGTCTCTAGCCAATCTAGATGAGCAATGGGAATCACAGCTTAGCCGTGGCACACTGAGGAGCTGAAAAGGGGCCTCCAACCCAGTCAAGCCTTTTTTCTCCTTCAAGCAGAGACTATTAGCAAAATTATGTAGTTAAAAATTATACATGTTCTTTTATTAATGAACATTTATAACAATTAGCATAAATCAAAGCCACGGGAGTTCAATCAGTCTACTAAAAATGCTCCCTATTTAGAAAACAGTGAATGGGAAAAAAAATAAGTTTATCTGAACCTTAACTAAAAGAAAGCACCTAAGTCTCAGCTGTGTAGACTGAGCTGTTGACACTGGAGACTTATTCTCAAAGTGAAGCTGTACTCACTTGTATCTGACAGTCTGTACAGTTTCTGCAGACACGTTGTTAACGATGCATTTGGCTGCACATTCCAATCCATGCCAGACAGTTGAGAATCCTGTAAACATAGTTAAAAGTCAGCCTCACATAAAGAACAAGCCTGCCTGATTTTCACAGGTAGCTCAGTGCCCACCCAGAAACACAACAGAACAAAAGAAGGAGATGAACCCTTTTGTTACCTTGAACACTACTCGCTGCCACAACCATGGCGCCATCCAGGGCAGATTTCCCGTCTTTGTCTCTCTTCAAAGACTCTGGAACGAGCTTGCTTCCATGCTTCTTGACGTGTGGAGCGAGTTCTTTGCCAACACAATTTGCTACTGTGCAGACACCATCAACTAACACAGCCAGAGAGAAAAGACTCAGAGAAATTGGTCCCTTGATTTCTGCACCTGCACTGAACAAGGTTCTCAACTGGCCATCCACAACTGCCTTTGTGCATGGTGTTACTGTGTCGGTTAGGTGAACCGTGGCTGACCCTAAAGTGATTTGAAGTTCTGTTTGTGGTGTCTACAGAGACCCTGCCCCTCAGGCAGAGTTCAGTTTGAAAGAAAACCATCCACATTATTTCTTCTGATTCAAAGAAGACTTTAGTGTCAAAAAATAATGTTAGTTGATTTAATGGAACTCCACTAAAGATCTATATAACTACAGAAAAGCAAATTTTAGTGATTCTAAAGAGTCACCCGGAAGATAACAGACTCACCGTGTGGCTGGGTTACAAGTTTAATCACGGGGAGTGGGACCCCTCAGTCCTCCTCCTTCACTGCGAGACTGAGCTATTCATGCCAACATTTAGCCTGATGGGATTAGCAGAGAGGTTCTAGCTCAGCCTCGAGGACGCACGGGCACTTACCCAGGAGCTGACTGACTTTTGCAGCTCCTCCAGTTGCCTGCTTTGCTATGTAGAGGCCCCTGGTGACAGCTGGGCTCACTTCCACTGGTTTTTCCTCTGGCTGGATGCGCTCTCTGAGTTTAGAAGCACCTTTCTGAATTGCTTTGCCAGTAAATTCAGCACCTTTGACTAAACCCCAGCTCACCCAGGAAGCACCTTTTAAAAAGGGAAGTTCAAAATTATAGAGATTAGGGTTAATTGTCTTTAACTCCTTTAATTACATCATCAGAAAACAAAGGAGTTCAGTAGTAGATCCTAAATGGGCGACGGACATGCCAGCTGCACACCTACAGCTTCCTTGAGTAAATATTTCACAAGCAAAAAACCAGTACCTGCAGAGGCCAGAAGGGAACAGAAGATTCCTGGGACTGAAGTTATAGGTGGTTGTGAGCCACTATGAGGAGGCTGGGAACTGAACCTAGGTCTTGTGCCAAGTGGCCAGTGGTCTTAACACTAAGTCATTCGTGGGGCCTGAACAAAGCCCTTTCTAACTGAATTTATCTTTACTTAGGCCACACATCTCTCCAGAGCAGTTTTCTGCATAGCTCTGAGCTGCATCACAGTGTGCAGGAATCGATTAGCAGGTCGTGGTATTGGATTCTAAAGTGGGGTCACTAAGGCAGCATCTGGCTGGGGGAATGAGGCACTCTTGTCTTTTCCACCTTAGCTTAGGCAATACTTTCCTTGTGAAATCCTGAGAAAGACAATTCAAGCCAGAAAGCAAAGAACCTGTTTTTTAAGAAGAGGGAGAACTGTCCCTTGCATTAGACTAAACATTAATTGGGCAGGGATCCTGGTCTTCTCTCCATCCTACACTCAGCTTCCTGGAGCTCAGAACCATTCAGTGGGCTACACCTAATGACAACAGTGTGAGCACACTGGAAGAGACGGGAGCAGCCTGGATCACAGCTGTCTCGGGCAGGCACAGGCACACCCTGGCTTTGCTAATGCTTTCTGCACCTGAACTACAAAAGTCATTGTCACAGAGACATGAAGATGTCAGGGCCTCATGTAGGAGGAAAAAGAGGTTTTCAGCCAGTAGGCATGTGAGAAAGGAGCTGGAGAAATATGGAGAAACATGAGGAATCCCCTCCTACTCTTCTTCAGATAGTTTGCAGCAACATCTCTTTCCTAAGTAGCTCCAGAACGAAAGCTCTTTAATACTTACGGGAGATCCCCAGCAGTAGACATCACAAGGTCACACGAAAGTCACAGCTATCCATTCCAAGTAGCAACCATCCCATGGCAGGCACTAACTGATTAGAA
This sequence comes from Micromys minutus, assembly GCF_963924665.1. Taxonomy (NCBI): domain Eukaryota; kingdom Metazoa; phylum Chordata; class Mammalia; order Rodentia; family Muridae; genus Micromys; species Micromys minutus. The sequence goes on along the minus strand of NC_137984.1, from coordinate 52,744,496 downwards.
ACTGTCTTCTTTTTATCTCACTCAGCCCCATCTCAATCTCTAACCCAAAGACCACACAGGAATCAGTGCAGGCAGAGGAGCAGCTACCACCCAGTGAGGTGACTCCAGTAAGAACAAAAGCTGGAGGATATTCATCCTAAACATAGTGTGCGTTGGGGCTGGAGGGACTAGGCAGTTAAACAAGTGCTGCTCTTCTAAAAGATCTGAATGTTTCCCAGCACCCATGCTGGGCAGCTTAAGACCACTGTAGCTCCAGATCTGATGCCCTCTTGTGGCCTCTAAGGATACTGCACTCACATGAACATACACACACACACACACACACACACACACACACACACACACACACACACAAACACTATACACACACAGTGAGGGGGAGGAGAGAGGGAGGGGGAGGGAAAAAGAGAGAACACACAAATAAATGAAATAAAAATAAATCTTTTTTAAAAGTGTGTGTGTGTAATTCCTGACTTAGAGATTGAAAAGTTTGAAAGAAATGTTACGCCTGAATTTGAAGAACAGAGAAATCACCAAATAAAAGGCAATGAAACAAGTGAGCCTATATTTAGGATTATAAGAAACTCTGAGAAACAAAACAAAAAGAAAAACTCCTTTGTGTGGCAGGAAAGTTAATCCGCCTCTAAGGATGAACAGTGAGCTATTCATTGTCTCGGGAGGTGCCTCAGATGCTGCTGTATAAATACTGCAAAGGTGCGGATGATAAGGACAAGTGGGTGAGGACCCATCCTGAGGACCACTTCCAGGTTCAGTCAACACCGGAAGAAGCAAGGCAGTCTCCTGGGCCCTCAATGAAGGATTGGTCTTGCTCACAAAAGCTCCTCCCTCACAACCCAGTTGCTGCTCAAAGACTCACCTTCTAATTTTGTGACTTTGGGGATTGACACTTCAACTTGGGGATCTTAGAGAACAAAAGAGCACTGGAGGGAGGGAGAGAAGGGATGAGAACTCACGGGACAGAATCAGAATTTATGCTCACAGCTGATAGCTGAGAAACCCTGGAAGAACACACACAGCATGTGTGACTTTCTCAGAAGCCCAGTTCTTCCACATGCCAGTATTTCTAAGTCAGTTATTTAAAACATAACTCTACACGTGATGCCATTACTGGTTCAAGGCCCAACACTGTGGTTGGCAGACGACAGCTCTGGGTACCTGACAGGATGTTGTGGGCCACTTTCTCACTCCATTCAGGCACTTCTTTCCGTTTTTCTTCTGAACTCGGTTCACAAGGCACAATGTGGCTCAGATTAACTTCTTCACTTGAAGAATCTTTAGTCTAAACAGTAAATATGGTTCAAAATGTAAAGGTTAGTGAAGTACAAAGGTAAGAAACTGAAATAATTTTATGGTAAAATATCAACAAACACTAGCTGAAGTTAGTGAAAAAAAAAAATCCACCTTGTCAATAAAAAAAAAAGCAAAACCAGAATTGCCACAAAACTAAACAGGATCAGCTCCTCAGAATAAGAACCCCTGAGCAGAGCTAAGTCCAACACTGTCTACCAAACCAATTCAACAGGAAATGGAACAGGATTGGCTCAGGTTGGCTCTGAGTAGAGATAATTTTAACACTGCATCTACCGAGTCAACTCAAGCTCACTGTACTCCCTCCCAGCTACGGGCCGGTCACAGAGTTCACCCCTCAGAGTCGCATGTATACGGTACTGTCAGATTAGCAGATTAAAGGGCTCAGTCAGTAAAGAAGGATGTGCGTGAGTAAACTGGTTTGACAGAAGAAAAAGTCCGATTTGAATATACACAGGGAGCCGCCGTCCCGCTGAAATGGAAACAGCGGTGCTGCACTAGACAACTGCCTGGACTGTGGCAAACACCCGAAGCCAAAGTAATCCATTCTAAGAACATAAACCTCAAAGTGTTATAACTGAAAAATCAAAGGTTTTCTGTGCCCAACAGATGACAAGGAACATGACTTAAAATACAGAGATAAACAGAGGTCTGTGGATTCACATGCTAAGAACAAACTCTTCTCTACGGGACAAAAGCTTCCTGTCAGTAACTCCAGGGATAATCTGGGTGTAACATCTGCATCTATAGGGACAATGTCTCTCACATATAACAGCGTGGAGACTGAGAAGATAAAGACTAATAACCCAATAGTAAAAGAGGGAGGAAAACAGACAGCACAGAGTACCAGCCTCATCCAAGTCAAGACGAATGTGAACTACACTATTGTAGACACAAAAGTCAAAGCGCTGAGCACCCAGTGCCCAGGCCACGCGGAAATGAGTGTGGAGTTCCTAACCGCGTGGGATCCAGGGGACGCCTGGTCACAGACAGTGCTCAGTCCTGAAGACAGCAGGGACATCAGGACTGAGGTTTCTCATATGCATAAGTATACGGAGAGAGATCAACAAGGAGAGAACGCTTCACAGGAACAAAACTAGAATGACTTTTTCTTCTTCACAGTTTTAGACAGGCCATTCTTTCTTATTTATTGGAGAATGGAGTACAGACCCAGAGCAAGCTCTCAGCCAACAATCAAAGAGAACATTAAAAAAATAAAATAAAAAAGTATGTGGTCCATACTGTAAAAATAAGTCTCCTGAAAATTTGAAGAAGAGTCCATCCCCAAATACAAGGTCTCCCTCAAAGCAGTGTGAACACAATGTGTGGCTGTGATCTGTTTGTGCCACGCTCTAGTGGTGTAAGGCCATCAGCCTCGGGCACACTTCCCACTGCTCTTTAACTTGCCTTTTTCCCGCGCTTTCCTTTATGGCGTGTGTCCTTGCTGCCTTGGTCTATGGAAGACCCTGAAGAACTTGAGTGCCTCACATCAGTGCCAGAAGCTTCCTTCGGTGGTTCAGAGTGACCTGTTCTCCCAGGGATTTGGAATTCATCATCTTCTTCTCTATTCCAGTTGGCCTAGAGCATAAAGAAGTAAGCTTGGCTCAGCCAGCCTCTGCAGGACATTCCTCAAGGCATGCTGTTCCATGTATTCATGACACATGTTCAAATACCAGTGTGTCTGACTTCATGGATAGCTACTGTTGCCATGTTGTGTGTGTGTGTGTGTGTGTGTATGTGTGTGTGTGTGCACGCGCGCGCGTGCATGTGTTTCCACAGCCGTAAGAACTGATGCCATGGAATACATATGGCAGTCACACTACGTCTTGCTTCTTGGTCCTCACCGTTATTTGAGAGGGTCCCATGCTTCTGTCTGTCCAGGTGTACTTTGGGTTCATGGAGATTTCCCTCCCTCAGCCTCCCAGGCCCAGCAGACTGTGCTCAGGTTACAGAGCCCAGTGCTGCTGTATGCAGCCTGAGCAGGTTCTGGGAGCCCAAGACCCTGCTTTCTTATTTAAACTACTGTTCACTTCCTTACCAAACCTTAAAAGTCTTGAGAGTTCTTTGGGTCACACAAATGGTGGACAGTGAGTTCTAACGGAAAGGTATAAAAGACAATCATCAGCAGTCTTTCGTGTAAGTTAGCTTTAAATCTGAGAAGACACAGCAAGAGGAGAATGTGTTCAAAGGCAGGTGTACTGGCTGGTTTTGAGTCAACTTGACACAAGCTGGAGTTATCACAGAGAAAGGAGCCTCAGTTGAGGAAATGCCTCCATGAGATCCAGCTGTAAGGCATTTTCTCAACTAGTGATCAAGGGGGGAGGGCCCAGCCCACTGTGGGTGGTGCCATCCCTGGGCTGGTAGACCTGGGTTCTATAAGAAAGCAAGCTGAGCAAGCCAGAGGAAGCAAGCCAGTAAGTGACATCCCTCCATGGCCTCTGCATCAGCTCCTGCTTCCTGACCTGCTTGGGTCTCAGTCCTGACTTCCTCTGGTGATGAACAGCAATGTGGAAGTGTGAGCTGAATAGACCCTTTCCTCCCCACCTTGCTTCTTGGTCATGGTGTTTGTGCAGGAATAGAAACCCAGATGAAGGCAGCAAGGAATAAAAGAAAGCATGCATAACTACATTGTTGGAAGGCAGGCACCAAGTGTCTGCAATTAATGCCACAGGCACCATGGCGTCGCATACTCTGTTGAGTGAGCCAACACTTCTAGTTCACAACTGACATTTTAGAACAGCACAGAGCCCAAAACTAAAATAGAACGAAAGAGTGAGACTAAGTAGAGCAGCATCCTGCAACCCTGGGGTCTACTGGGCTTCTTTCCTGAGACCTGACAGTGAAGACCCACAGAGCTAAGGGCAAAGGTGCTCTGTACTAAGTCAGTGAGCACCTGCAAGTTACTGTGGGAGCACGGTGGTTTCTCCTGTCTGCCTCACGGTATTTAAACCCTCCTAGGAGAAAAATCTCTGGGCACAGGTATACGGTGTTTTAGAACTACATTAGCTGAGGCTGGAGATGGAACAGGACCAGCTGCCTCACACTGCTGCCATGCTCCCCCAGCCTGATGGACTGCACCCACTGCCTGTGAGCCAAAATAAACCTTTTCTTCCATGAAATGCGTTTGTAAGGTGTTTTGTTACAGCAACAAGAAACTAACATAGCAAGTAAGCATGGCACTGGGATGTGATGTGCCCGGATCCACTCAACCATGTCCCAACCTCCACTGCTTCCTAAGGACATATAAGGCAGGGCCATACTGCACTGAGGTTATGTTATGATTACACTAATTACGTATTAACCCAGTATGTACACAGAAACACCTACATACAATCACATAGCTGTGACAATCCTTATATCTGCCTGTCCTTGCTCTTGTCACCCGGCCATTTAACAGTTGGCCTGGTTGATAAAGGAGTCCGTGCTGGTGACCGAAGGAGAACATTGGCTACAAGTAGCTATCAATTCTCTCAATGTCCTTTAAAAAAAAAAAGGAAACTTGTTCACACTCACTTAGCCCAACTTTTTGGCAGACAGAAACTCAGACAAGGGTAAACAGGCTAAGTAAGGAGTGTTTACAGGTTGATTTCCATGGTTTGCTTATGAAGTACCTCCAGAGGCTCCAGTGCTGAAGGCTTGTCAGTCTCCCGTGGATGGGTCCTGTCATGGGGATTTGCGTGTGAGGGTGCTGACATAAGGCAGTGGAGTCATGTGCTGACCGACATGGAACTGAGTGCACTATTGAGACCTGGGTAGAAACTGGAAGGCAGGCCTGACTCAAGAAGGCCTCTAGGTGTGCGTTTGAAAGGAGAATCTGGTCTCTGGCTTCTTTCTGTCCCTGTCTCTCTCTGTCCCCCTCTACCTACGTCACAGCTGACATGAGGTGAATTGTGTCCCTCTGCCATGACATCCCTGCTACAGATCTAAAGTATGGACCAGTGGTATGGACAAAAACTCCTTGGAAACATGAACCCAATTACCTAACTAACGCTTCCTCTTGTGGTGACAAAAAAACTAACATTCACAATGAGCACATGTGGCTTTTTATTTGGCCTTTGTTCTCTACGAGATTAAAGGTCATTCTGTCCACCAAAGTCTCTCCTAAAAATAGCATTCATGCATGTAAAAGATCCAAACCTACTAAAGCAGAATTATCTTCAACATTTTATACCTTAAGCCAACCTCACTGTAAACGGGTCAAACAGGTGTCCTTTACTAGGTGTGGCCACCTGATGGTTCCGTTCACACCACTGTCCTGTGGGATGGACATTCTCACTGACCCCAGGTGTTCTTGAGAAAATTATAGGCAGAGCAGGTCAGTAACAGCTGAGGTTAGCAGCTGCCACACAGGAAATTCACCTGCAGCACCTACGATCTGAACAAGCAATGGCAGTCAATTCTCATCAGCACATCATGAAGAAAGTCTCCACAGAGCTCACTGTGGGAAAGCAGTGGCCCTCACAGCGAAGTTGGTTTTCCCTAGGAATTCAGGTTACCTGGAGCCGAAGGTCAGACATCTGTCTCAACAGATCTTCAAACAGCTCTCTGTCATCTTCTGGGAGCTCAGATGAGAGGACAACCCCTACGAAGCAGCCGGCCGCTTGTAACATGGTGTCTGGAAACATGTAGGCTCCCACTGTGCACTTCAGAACTGGTGACCTATCAGGGACTAGGGGGTATAACCAGTCACACACCTGCAGAAGTCAGATGAACACAGGAATCAGTAAACGGATCTCCATGAAATTGTCATGTAAAAGCAAATTTGATGCAAGCTAAAGGTTTTTACAGACTATCAACAGCTCCGATTTACATAAACCATCCTCTATCCTCATCTTCCTGCATTAGAAACCATTGCAAATGCTCCACTGACAACAGTCTTACGGCTGGTGGCCTTAAGTGGTCCTGAGTTTGACATACGCTTTAAGTAAAAGATGGTTAACATAAAATGGGGCTGATTATTCTAACTAGATACCTTTTATTTTCTAGCATAAGATTGGACAATCTTCATTTAATCCTCACAGCATTCTATCAAACTGATTAGCAGTTTTTACTTTTAAATGGTAGATAAAACTATAAAATTATATATAGTAACAGGACAACCAGTAGTATTTTGATGAATGTACATATATTAATTAGAATGTTTAAAGCAAGTTACACATATTTTCTTTTCAGAAACCCATTATTTCTTCATAGTGAAGACCCAAAAGCACAGTTGGCCGTTCCTAACTGAGTGTCCACCGATTAACCCTTTATCTGCCCTCCGTCTCAGCCTCAGTAACCATTGCTTCACCCTATGCCTTTAGACCGTGTGGCTACTTGACTGTGTCGGGCTACTTCCCTTCACAGAATGACCCCTGGTTGCATTTGTGGTACTAGGTGTCCCACCATATACACAGGCCACATCTTCTTTATCCACTCATCCCAATGAACAACTAGGTAATTTCCATTGTGAAAATGGTGAACCAGTCATTTTATCACAACCGGTCACGTCAGCTCCTCAGTACTGACCACTAGAAAGTGTAATTTGCACCTGACATACAGTGATTATTTAATTAGGTTTTGCTTTTGCTAATGCCCAGAGAACAGGATGTGTCAGACACAGAGAAGAATGTTGTGTGTCACTAATTGTGACATTAAAGCCAAACGATACTGTGGTGCCACCTGGGGAGGTCAGTTTGTCCCAACACTAGGACGTAAGCTCATATCCTGGGTATCTAAATCAGAATTCCTAAATGTATTCATTTTTCGTATATTATACCCCTATAGTAACTGAACTATAACCTTCCCAACCTTAGAACACTGTCTACCATGAATAAACCTGAGCGATCAGTCTACTGAAACAAGCGACACTCAGACACATCACCCCTTTCTGAGCAGCAGGTAAATGTGCAGGCAACAGCAGTCAGGCTCCTGGTAAGGGCCTGACAAGCACTGTCAAATTCTTTTTGAATTGACGGGTTTTCTTCTCTATCTCAGAAGCCATTCGGGTAGATTAGAATAAAGCTAACTACAATGTTTTATACAGTATAAGTGCTGCCAGGAACAAACCAAACCCAAAAGCCCAGAGGCTAATTAATTAATTAATAGGTATTAGAAAATCTGTCTATTGAAAATAACCTTACTCCCGTGTCCTAAATATGTTAATAAAGATTTTTCGAGCATGTCTAATAGAAAGCTGGGTTGTTACTGCTATTGTGGTGTTTTGTTTAGGATAAATAGGTTCGGCAGACATGAGTTAACTCCTTATCAGAACAGTGCTGCAAATAGTATTTGAGTGATAACCGATTGAACGTGGGGTGCAAGTCTATTTTTTATTTAGAACCCAAACAAGATATGTAACAGGTCAAAAGCCAAATTAAATAAACTAAGACAAGACAAACTGCTGGTGGAGCCAAAGCAAAATCCACAGCTGAGATCTGGCAGCCAAGGGCCATCTTTTTGGTGCCCAATTCCTGCTCTTCCAGATTCAGGGACCCAGTGTCCTAGAGCCCATGACTAAGCAGCACTGTTACCAGGCTGGCAGAAACCCTGTGCTCTCCCCACACCTCAGTCACGAGCCCTGCAAGACTTCGTCCTTAAGATAACCACGTCAGTCAGTTCTTGTCCACCAATGAATCTTTCAGCTAAGCCCAAGAATCTGGTTTCCACACCTCTGATAAGCTTCCAACTGTTGTTACATGACTTTCAAGTTGGCGTCCATAAGAATCAGGGCAAAGTAGCATTAGGAGGATTGCAGAAGGCAATGTCTAGCTAAATTACCATAGCTGAGACTGGGTATAGGTAACTGCTTTCTGAAGCACAAATCCATTAAATGTACTCTGTGACCCAGTTTCAAAAGCCCATTTCTCTGCACCCATGGCCAACCTCATCACACCACACTGTTGCTGGTCTGTACCCTAAGAAGACCCCACGGAACCCAACACACATCTCTACTTTAAATTAGTCCTTACTCTTGGACCAACCACATCTACAACTCAGTCCTCTAGGCAAGGGCTTCTGAACCTTGGCCTGACTGAGGTTTAGAGACAGAAAATTTTCTTCTCAATGGGGCTGTACCCTGTAGTCATTTAGCAGTTTATCTGACCACTCTATCTAATACACCAGTAACAACCATTCTCAGCTGTTGTACTGGCTGGGTTTATATCAACTTGACAAGGCTAGAGTCATCAGAGAGAAAGGAGCCTCAGCTGAGGAAATGCCTCCATGAGATCCAGCTGTAAGGCATTTTTTTCAATTAGTGATCACTGGGCAAGGGCCTAGCTCATGGCCAGTGATGACATTCACAGCCTGGTGGTCCTGGGTTCTATAAGAAAGGAAGCTAAGCACGCCATGGGAAGCAAGTCAGTAGCAGCACCCCCCCATGGCCTCGGCATCAGCTCCTGCCTCCAGGTTCCTGCCCTGTTTGAGTTCCTGTTCTCACTCCTAATGGCAGACTGTGATCTGGAAGTGTAACCCAAATAAACCCATTTCTCCCCATCCTCCATTTTGCCATGGTGTTCGGTCATAGTTATAAAAACCTTGATTAGACAGCTGTGATGAAAACAGTCAGACACTGTCACATGATCTCTCAAGGGGCAAAACTGCCCTTGGCTGAGTGTGTCCGGGCCAGGTCAGAACTTCAGGTGGGTCTTGATAACATTTGTGGATATTCAGTTACATATTCAAATGTTTCTCATAAATTCCCTTAGAAATTTAAGTAACTACATTTCTTCTTCAGATAAAAAAAGAAAAAAAAAAAGTTCTCTTTGGTCCTAAAATCAATCACAAATAAAATCAAACCAGATTTTCTGTAGTAAGAATTCTGGAACTTCAGGACTATGTTTTTGTTTTAACCCAGGTGTGGGGATACGGGTTTCTTTGATGCAGCTGAGGATGATTTACCTCTTGCTCTAGCTGCAGATAGTCAGTGTGATGTCTGGACTTCTGGGAACTTTTCAGAGGGCACTGAATGCTGGAGCTCTGAGGGGTGGGGGAGGTGCTTAGCAGTCCCTGGGGGGCTGGCTAAGGTGTGTTAATAGTGCTCAAAGAATAAACAAGTACAAAGAGATCAGATCTCTATCTCTCTCCTCTTTCTCTCCTATCTAGTGAGGGGTGAGCCAGAAGACATAAAGGGTAGGGAAAGAACTCACAGAGTAGCAAAGACCAGCTACAATTTTCTATCATTAAAAACATAATAAACACCAGCAAACAAACACAGATGAGTTCAGAACTCAATAAAATCGTTATATGACCAAATGAAAATGAAATAGTTCACCCATTTTTTTCAGCTTATGCTCAAATGTTGTTTCCAGGAGCTTACCTGGAGAAATCCAGGAGGGCGGTTCAGAACTGTATCCAGAGAATTATCCAAGAACCTCACGATCCGCAGGTACCCAGGATATGAGGGAGCACTAACCTCTCCCGCAGGGTTTACGAAAAAGATCTGCACTCCGTTTGGTATCAGGATCAGCTCATCTGCATCGAGCCCCAAGGTCTCAAGAGGGGGTGGCTGGGAATGGTTCCTATAGAAGTCTTCTCCGACGGATGAAAACTCCCCAGAATCTGTTCCATAGGAAACGGTGTAGTGGCCCTCAGCAGCCTGTGGGGTGTAGGCTGGTGGCGCTTCGGCAGGGCAGCTGGGCGATGGTGAGGGCAGAGCAGAAGGCGCAGCATCTGGTCCGGCACCTGTAGCTGAGGGGCCTCCATCTGCTCCATCATGCTGGGGAGCTGAACTCACTGACTCGGGCTCTGAGGACTTCTTGCACGTGTCTTTAGGAGGGAACTCTGGGTATAACTTGGGCACATCCTGAAGATCATTCCGTAGAGAAGTGCCAAGGCCCTTCTCCAGGATCTCTAGCCTGGTGCGGACGTTCTGAAGCGTTTCCTTCATTTTCTGCTGCATCTGTCTGGCGGACTCCCACGCTGAACCTGTGTGCCCAGGCTCCCCTGCCGCGATGCTGATGCCCCTAAGCAGGTGCCCCATTCCTTGCTTGTAATAGTTCTTTGCGTCCTCCTTCTGCCCCAACTCATCTGTGTTCAGTCCTTTATTAACAAACATAAAGGCCTTCTCGTATGCTTCCTTGATGATCTTGACTTCAGCAGGCTCTCCATTTTCTGGTTCTCTCTCCATCTCTGCAAGACAAGAAACATCACCTGCGCTTACCTGCTTAGCTCTCTGTGTACTCAGCTCTCTTTCCAATGAGAATATATTTCAAGGACGGGGACCACTCTTATCTTTTCCTGTTCACTACTGCATTCCCAATTCTTCAAAGGAAGCACCCAATAAATACTTGGCGAGCTGATGAATGTTATTGGTAATCGTAAAGAGGACTGGAGAGGTGGATCAGCTCCAAACTCCAGAGGACCTGTTCTTGACTGATAACCCTAGCGCTGGGGAGGTGGATCTCTAACAGGCTGGGATTCTACCTCCTGAGCTCCAGAACAGTTACAGACCGGTCTCAAACCAAACCACAGGGTGACTCCTGAGGAATACCGCCACCTACAGATAACCTCTGGCCTCCAATGCATGCATACACCATAAGGAAAACAACAACAACAGAATATCCATAAGATAAAGATATGCATGTGTCCAAAAGACTATACACACCACCGGAAAAAAACAAATACAACTTTTAGAAATTATACATAAAATAGCCGGGGAGGTGAACTCCACAGAGGGATAAAGAGTTTAAAAAGTTATTGAAAATGTCTAGAATGGAGAGTAATTAAATAAAGGAATGAACAACAGGAAATAATAAAATTAGGACGTTTTCTAGAAGGCCCAATGTGAATTCTAGAATGCTCTGAGATGCAGAACAGAGAAAAATGGCGGACAGAAGAGTAGCGGGACTAACTCACGGAGCACAGGTAGATCCAAAAACAGAAGCACAAACTCCCAGGTATAACTGTCTGGCAGAGTCTGGAGAGCAGGCTGCAGCCGGCAGACCTCAGGGCAGTCCCTTGCACACTTCGGGTTTCCTATGGTCTCACTTGGTGAGTGGACCCGGAAGCCGGAGGTGGAACCCCTGGGTAGTTACAGGGACACAGCTAGATTGGAAGATAACTCAGAAAGCATTCAGGAAACAAACACTGACAGCGTCTGGTGTGTTCCTAAGCTTTAGGAAAGACTTATACAATCCTGGCAGGATTCAGGGTTTAATTAGCAAAAATGAAAAGTCAAGACAATTAGTAACTCCAGGGAAAATAGATGCCAAACAAAATCAAGAAAGTAATCGGGAACATCCTGCTTCTGTTTTATTTTAGTGCGATATTTAAAATAATGAATCTTGGTGTTAGCACAAAGACCCACTAAACCATCCTGCAAAAGATAAGAACACAGATGGAAAGTTTGTGTCTGAGGATGAAGGAGACAAAAACCTCTCTTTACAAGTCCACTGCAGTGAGAGGACTGCACAGTAAAATGTAACAGTGTTAGTATACTGAGGTAGGAAACACCAAGAACTGGGTCAGAAAATGGATCCAAAGCTGCCTTGGAGGGAAGGGAGACAGGCTGGCTTACGAAGCCATTTAATTCTTTATGGCTATGGCGGAGCTGAATTACTTACTTTACAAAATAAACAAAAGCTCTGCAGCCGTCTTGTCCTGAAAGATTACACTGTGAGCCACACAATTAAGTTTTATTTTCCAGGAACCACTGACAAAGTAAAATGAAGTAGGTGAAACTTCAATGACAGCTTTTATCTAGTACAGCATACCATTATTCTGACTTGTAGCCAGCATAATAATTTGTAGAACAGTTTGCTTTTTTGTGTGTCTTACAAAGAGAGCCTACACTGTACGTAAAGAATATGTCACACTCAATTGCCACATGCTCCCCTGTTGGTCACTGTGGACTCCTTACAGCTTCTCAGGACAGAAAAAAAATCAAGGGACAGAGAGTTTCTGTAAGTCTCTACACAATGAAGGTACCAGATTTTAGTGGTCAGACTTCCTAGAACTGAAAAACAGGCCAATAGATGGCCCTCCACACAGCAACTTTACCATAGTGGACAAAACAGGCTGAGCCCCAGTTCAGGATCTACCATATACAGTGGCAATGTAAAAGCTGCATTTGCCCTACCCTGGGGTCACTACTGACACACTTCATCTGCCCAACCTGGGGTCACTACTGACACACTTTATTTGCCCTACCCTGGAGTCACTATTGACACACTTTATTTCCCCTACCCTGGGGTCACTACTGATACACTTCATCTGCCCAACCTGGGGTCACTACTGACACACTTTATTTTCCCTACCCTGAGGTCACTATTGACACACTTTATTTGCCCTACCCTGGGGTCACTACTGACATACTTTATTTCCCCTACCCTAGGGTCACTACTGACACACTTTATTTCCCCTACCCTGGAGTCACTACTGACACACTTTATTTCCCCTACCCTGGATTCACTACTGACACACTTTATTTACCCTACTCTGGGGTCACTACTGACACACTTTATTTATCCTACTCTGGGGTCACTACTGACACACTTTATTTACCCTACTCTGGGGTCACTACCGACACACTTTATTTCCCCTACTCTGGGGTCACTACTGACACACTTTATTTATCCTACTCTGGGGTCACTACTGACACACTTTATTTACCCTACTCTGGGGTCACTACTGACACACTTTATTTCCCCTACCCTGGGGTCACTACTGACACACTTTATTTGCCCTACCCTGGGGTCACTACTGACACACTTTATTTCCCCTACCCTGGGGTCACTACTGACACACTTGCCCTGGAGTTCTAGTCTGCTGTGTCATCATAATGTCTCATGCTTCCACGGATCGCAATCCCTTTTCTGCTCTCAGAAGCCACAGGACAAACGTTCCATACTTCATTTCCCTTGGGGCACGAGAAGGCATGCACTCAGAAGTGTGCAACCTTTGATAGTGTCATCTGTACACTGCTGGGCTGTATGTGGTTTCTGGGCAGCAGGCTGGACTCCTGTGCTTAGAACAAACAGTGACCCAAGCAGTACCCAGGCATCTCTGTAAGAAAAGCTGTTTACTGTCTCTCATGGAAAGTCTTTGGAGTGACAATTTGAAGTACTACATAAACAGGCTTTCACTCGTGTTTAAAAGTCTAATCACTAAAACCTGCTCTAGACAGCAGTGGTGAACTTTAAACATTATCTATCAATCGATAGATCTATCATGCGTGTGTACACAGATCTCTGCTCGTGAAATGTTGGCAGACGTGCCGCAGGGCCTGGTAGTTCAGAGGAGAACTGGGTTCGAGTCCTGGTCTTTCACCTGGTCTGAATCGGGGTCTTTTGCTGTTTTTTTTTTTTTTTTTGTCTGTTTTATTTTCCTGTTTGATATACAAGGTTAGCTTCTGGGGAGTCTCCCATCTCTGCCTCCCAACTCCCAATATGAGGGCAGAGATTACAGCTTTATACTGGATTGGGGGAAATTTGAACTCAGGTCCTCGGGGTTACCTTTTAAAATTTTCTAACAAAAGATTTGAGAAACACCTACTTTAAACACAAGTTATGTATGTGGTTCACTCTGTAGCAGAAGAAGCAAACATTCTGATTAAGAATGCTTTGGAAACTCAGTTCTATTCCACAACAGAGAAATAAGCAAATAATTGTACTTCAGGGAAACAGCCAGTAATAGGAGTTCTGATGCCAGCATGCCCTGCTTGTTACAAAAAGGGGGAATGGGAAGGGTTTGTATTCCGATTATATACTGACAAGTTAACATTTATAGGGTACAAAGTGATAGTAAGGTCCGATTTTTTAACTATTCTAATTTTTAATATCTTTCATTATTTTAAATTATGCATATGTGGGGAGGAGTATGTGCACCTGAATGTAGGGACCCAGTGAATCTGGAATTAGAGGCAGTCGTGGTCCTGATTTGGGTGCTCTACAAGTGCAGTACCTGTTAACTGTTGAGTCATCTTTCCAGCCCCATTATTCTGATTTTTTTCGAAAATGAAGTATAGGCCGATGAAATAAAGCTAATTAATTGCCTTACTCGTCACCCGCTCATCTCTCGCTGACGAGTACAGTATTCCATGATTAGCTATACTGAGCAGACTGTACTAAGCTCCAAAAGCTACATCCCTGGGTAGAGAACATGGGGAACTGATCATCAGGGTTTTTTTTTTAAGGTTTCTGTTCAACTCCCGTACCATCCCACCAATGCTCACTCGCTAGGGAACTGTGTTTCAGATAGCACTGCGCACCGCACCGCTCTGGGCAATAAACCACATTCCACACACAACAGAGGTTTCCTGTTTCGAACAACGCAATTAAGACCACCAGGAAGGCCCACGAACCAAGACCATTTTCCCTCAGAACTGGGAGCACTCTTCTACTGCCGCATTACTCACTTAATTGCTTCTGTAAAAATTTGAACAGCTACTAAATTCTTAGATCTCCGAGGGTCATTTCACCGATTAAAAAACCGTTACGTTTATAATACAACAAAGCAAACCTCGAGGATACCACGGGCATGGGGGAATAACGGAACCAGCCGTACACTAGACAAACCACGCACATTCCCAGAGCAAACTTTTCCAGACCTGAAGTTAGGCCTCAGGGGTCCTGTGCGATGCTGGAAGCCAGTAAACACGTATTCCAATTACCAAACGCCCGCGCCATCCATCGACAGTGCTGTGGCCCCGGGCTTTCAGCTGCCAAACGTTGGGCAGTAGAGGAGCAAGCAAGCCCTGGGTTTGGGAGGGAATCGTGGAGGACACGGGGATGGAAGGATCCGAACCAGGGATTCTGGGGACCAGGAATAGGAGGACTCAAACTGGGGACACGCGAGGATCAGGGATAGGTACACGCACACCAAGGACGTCCGGGGGCTCAGGACTGAAGGACCAGCGCCCAGGGTGGGGGTGGGGGATGAGTCGGGACCAAGGCTGGGAAGACCCGAACCAGGGATGCACAGGTTCCTGAGGCAGGAGGATTAGGACCTGAGCGCCGCTCCCCCGGGCCAGAGCTGCGGGAGGTGAAGAGTAGGCGAAGGCTCCTTCAGTACTTCAGCTGGACTTCTGGAAACTTCTTTGGCAGAAGGGCTCCCAGTAAGATGCCGCCCGGGCCTGGGCCGCAGCCCCCACCCCCGTTGTGCGTCCCGGGGTGGGCCCGGCTCACAAAGCCCCGCGTGACGCCCTCTGGGTCCGGCCCCGCCCACGCGTCACCACACCGGCGCGGAGCTGAGCTTCTGCCCACTCTGACCTTCCAAAGGCTCGCGAAGGTCCGCTCGGAGCCCGAGAGCCCACGGAGAGCACGCAGCCACAGGCCCGAGAGACACTCTCCGGCCTCAGCCAGCCCAGGCCACGTCGGACCGCGCCTGCGCACTCCGTACCGGCTGCCCTGGGGCCGCCGAAGGGACTCACGGTGCCACAGCAATGACAGCTTCCGGCCGCCAGGAGGAGACCTGGGTCGGGCACTGAGAACGGGGGTTGACTGGACGGGGACCTTACCTTACCTGTGTAAAGTGTTAAATCTGTGACTTAAAAACAAAACTAACAAAACCCCCACAAGGCTGGGGACTGGAGAGATGGCTCGGCAGTGAAGAAGAGGTCATGATTTTTTGTCTCTGTGATACATGAAGAACACACCACAACAATTTATAAATGCAACCAATTGAAAGTGAATAAAAGATTTGAGTAGATCCTTTTTCAGATGAGATATACAGTCCACCAGAAAGCATATCAAAAGATGGTTTCTATCATACGAGTCTTCATGCTAACTCAATCAAAATGAGGTGTGAGTTCTGTCTTATTAGAATGGCTGTAATCAAAGCATAAACAATAAACAATTTGGCAGGTTGTATTTCAGTCCTCCGGAATTACTGCTGGGAATGTTAAGTAAACAAAAAGAGCCCAGCAAATCTACCCCTAGTTAGAATCGTTCATAAAAATATCTATTTATCTTGATTTAAATAATTCAGTCGTTGTAAAAATTCCTTTCACTCTCTTGACACCACGTGTGATCACCTGATCTTGGTAGGGGATGATCTATGTTAGGTTGGATGTGTGAGGTGTCTTAATGGATGTGGGGTGACCCAGCCCACTGTGGGCAGCACCAGTTTCTAGAAGGAGGCCCTGAAAGAATGGAGAAATTGCACTGGGCAAAAGCGATCAGCCAAGCATGCATGGTTGGATTCTCTCTGCTCTTGACTGTAGGCGTGATATATCTAGATGTTTGGTTTCCTGCTTGACTTTCTCATAATACTGGATTGGTGACCTGAATCGAACCTCTTGCCTCCCTAATCACAGCAAGAAATGAAACAATCACACACTCCATTTATTTATTTATTTATTTATTTATTTATTTATTTATTTATTTATT
Source organism: Micromys minutus (assembly GCF_963924665.1). Taxonomy (NCBI): domain Eukaryota; kingdom Metazoa; phylum Chordata; class Mammalia; order Rodentia; family Muridae; genus Micromys; species Micromys minutus. The sequence continues at coordinate 52,727,859 of NC_137984.1, read as the reverse complement.
TATTTATTTATTTATAAAGTGAACCAGACAGGATTTTATAAGGTCATCCTGTATTAACTCTTTAAACTGCTTCCAAATCATATGCTCCAAATCACTTTACAGTCCCATATCCACCGTGTGTGTGTGTGTGTGTTAGGCAATAAATCTGTCCATTTCTTCAGCCAATATAATTAAGCCACTTGACTATAAAAATACTCTACCAACTTATTATACCTATTCACACACTCAATTTCTAGGAAAAACTTTAAAATGGCTTTACAAAGATTGACAATTTGGAGCAGTTGTGACCTAATATTTTCAGCAGACAATGTTCAAATGACTGTCTTCATCCTTTAGTGGAATCTAGATCACACACACACACACACACACACACACACACACACAGCCATCCTCATCCCTAACCTAATTTCAGCAACAGGTAGGAGAGGTAGAGGGAAAGATTCTGGGGAGGAAATTCTTCTCAAGTGTTGGCCAAGAAACCTGCCCTTGGCTCTAACAGTCTGGGGTAGTTTCCGTTTCAGAAATGGAATTAGATAAGGAGACAGTGGGAAGAAAAAAGGAGGGAGAGAAAGAAAAACTAGATTCAAATGCCCAAAACTTGGATGTTCTTATTGGGCTTTAGATATTTTAAAGGGATGTTTCTTCATTTGCTGCATACTATTAGGAAATTTGTAGAGACTTAAATTTAAAACAATACCTGTTATTTTTCCTCTGGGGCTTTACAGAGCTACAAACGAGAAGACCCCAGTCCCCTACACTTAATTGCTTCAATGAGCACTGTGTGTAGTATGTAAGACTGGGGTAAAAGTTTCATCTAGGCGTTTTATCCTTACAACTTTGGTCACTTTCTAGCTCTGACAAGTGTTACCTTTCTATTCTAAATGCTCATCATTGTATGTATTACTTGACTTCCAGTGACAGTTCGTACTTTGCACAGGCTACTTCTAAGCCAGGCCCTCAATGTGCTCTGTGGTTATATGTGTTTTGGTAAAATCCAAGGCTCTTACCAGTTAAAACTCTGCATTTTGTCGTCCTCACTGTCAAAATGAATGTAGGGCTCAGAAGATGGGACAAGAAAAGTTGGATATATATTTAGTCTTTGTTTTGTGAGATGTATTTATGTTTGTGATGGCTTCTGTATACAACCAAATGTAGCTAGCTAGGTGGTGAAACTGACTTCCAGGGCGTTCTCACTACCAGCTGCTGGCCCAGCTGACATAAATGAGGACATTGTCCAGGGGCCACATTGCTCTTTCATTATATTTCATCTTATAGGTCAAATATTCCTCATTCAAAATGCATGAGAGCAGAAATATCTCAGACGTCATATATTTTAAAATTCAGAATATTTTTACAGACATGATGAGGTTTTATGGAGATTATGAGACCTGAATTTCAACAGACTTAATTTATGTTTCATATATAATTTATACACACAGGCTTAGGGTAATTTTATGCGGTTTTAGTGAGTTTACATCTTGACTGTCACCTATGAAATTAAATGAGGAATTTGGCACCATGGCATTACGAACTTTCCAGTCTTGGAACATTCCAGCCTCCCAAGTTAGGAATGACCAACCTGCAAAACATTCAGCACTGTGTGGGTGTGGCAGAAACAGGAATTAAACTCCTTAGACCAAAATATAGTCTATAAAGTTAGTCCAGCCTCTGGGCTCAGACAAAAATATAAGCAAAGGCCCTGTTTGCTTGCTTGTTTTCCATCAGCAGTCTGCCAATCCCTCTGTCAGCAGTCCTCGGATTTTATAAGAGAGGAGATGGCTAAGTGGGTAAGAGCATCTGCTGAAGAAACATGCAGGGATGAGCCTTTACACCAGCATCGATGTGAAAGGCCTGTCTTGTCCACACCTTCACTGTAACTGCGGGGCTAAGTTGCATGGCTTGCTGGCACAGGTTCACTCCAGGCTCAGTGAGAGAGCCTGTCTCAACACTAAGGAGATGAATGGGAGAGCAGGACACGGAGTGGCTTCCTCCTGCCTCTGCAATCACAACCCACAAACTCACACACACCAAGCAATGAAAATCAGTGCAGAATTGCCCATATTAAATTATGACAATTTAAAAGGCTGAAACAATGTCTCCTAGATTTCATTTCCCGTGAGCTGGAGAGACGGCTGTGTTCGAGAGCGCTGGCTGCTCTTGCAGAGGACCCAGGTTCAGTTCCCAGCACCCACACAGCAGCTCATAACCATCTCTCCAGTTCCAGTGCATCTGACGCCTTCTTCCGTAGTTACTGCACACGTGAGGTACATGTACACACATATATGCAGACAAAACACTAGTACACACACACAAAAAATATATCCTTTCATTTTTTATTTCAGGCTTTTTCATGCTCAAATAAAGTGGCTCCCTCTGACAAGAAGTTGAAAGCCCCAAAAGTTTGCATTGTGGATTCTAGGCCCACAGCAAGTCCCTGCCAGAGTCAAGATTTCCACTCCTTTCAGACCTGTTATTTGTCTCTGCAATGAAGATTGTATGTTTAGCATGAATGGTTTTCATACATCATCCTTGAATTCAGTCCAAACAGTGTGCTATAAGGTTCGTTGACAGGAACTATGGCCAGTTTGTAGTTAGTATGAGCCATGGATAAACCTAACATCTTTGATTTTCAAACCATGATGTGTCTGGGTGTTCTTTATTCCAAGAGGTAATGTGTTTTATGAAAATCAGAAAGATCTTAATAAAGTAATTTTGCTACGGTAGAGGAGGTTAGCTTTAAAAACAGGTATGTTTAACGCCATGGGGTATCACAGGGACCAGTATTTGAGTCTTAGCATTCTTGCCTACTTCCAGTTTGAACTTAGGCAACCCATTTACTAAGCTCAAAGCTCCAGTTCCTGATTTATAATATGGGGATAGCAGTGATCTCTTCATAGGCTTATGCTCAGGGTTAAGTGAGATCTTTTGTGCAAAGCTCTGGCTCTCGGGGGAAGGAAAAAGCTGCTGAGCTGCAGAAGCAGACCCTGGAGCCTGGTGCCCGCACTGGAACTCGTAATCTTTGTGTCTGACTGTGGGCCAGTTTGCTTTACCCAGCTGCTCCTCCATTTTCCCACTGTTAAAACACAGCAATGACAGTGGCAACCGGCTTCCCATCGGTGTGTGAAGCGCTTAACAGAGTGCCTCGCAGGGAATATGCACAAAGCTGTTTTCTAAAAGCAAATCTCTTCCAGGAGCTTGAGAAATGGTTCAGCACTTCAGTGCATGGGCTGCTCTCAAAGAGGATCTGGGTTCAGTTCCCAGCCACCCACTTGGCAGCTCATGACCGGATCTGTAATTCCTGTTCCGGGGGATCTGACGCCCTCTTCTGGCCTCTTCAAGGAATGCACACATATGGTACACGAATATACCCGCAGACAAAAACCTCTACACAAAAATTAAAATGGACTGCTAAATAAAATGGAAGGTATGTGACAGTGTGATCACAAGTTAAACTTGATTCCCCCAGTGTTACAACTTTGGACTTTCTGTTTTGTACTTCTTTAGGAAAAGAGATAACTCGGAATTAGGCCTTATGACTACTAAAGTGAGGAGCCAGAGTCAAGAGCAGGAGTTGGGAAGAAGGGAGGGGTTAGGAAGATCTTTGAGGTCTAGGTGACAAAGCGGTCGTGTGAACCCAGTTATTTCCTGAGAAGGAACAGAAAGAAGAGTTGTACGTAAGGGAAACGATAGAAGAGCTCTCGCAAGGCTTCCTACTCACGTGACTCTAATTTTTGGCAAGGTGGCACTGAATCATCATGCTGACACAAGCTGAAACCCACTGTGTAGCCACAGTGCACACAACCGGAGAACTGATGTTACCCGTGTTAATTTCAACTTCCATGCCATGGAAACGCAAACCGGAGTCAGGGTTTCTACCCTGTCTTCTGAGGACTGCATGCCGAATGCTCGACTGAGAAGCTTGGGGGGGCATCCCGCAGTGAGCATAGCCAAAGCTAGACCGCAAGCGACAATTCCGAACCATGGAACCTAGATACTTTCTAAAGAGCCGAGCAGAGAAACAGCTATTCTGTGTGGGGCAGTGGACCGTGCCACCAGACAGAAAACCTGTAAGGCCAAGCGAATTTAGGAACCCCAGCAATTTTCAGTGAGAACGGTAGGCGTTTGAATCGACTCCCCACCAGGGTCCTGTCCTGCAACACGTGACCACAACACCCACTTGAGAGGACCATAGCAATCAGATGAGACAGCCTAACTCTCAGATCAAGCCAATAGACAGTATCTGCCTTTAGATCCCAACCCCAGAATGTTTTAAAGGTCCTACTGACAAAGAATAAGGTTCACAAGTTATTTCACCAAAGAACCTCGGACAGAGCCTGTCCTGTGAGCTGTAACTCTCCAGGGAAGAGTTACAACCTCGACCTGGCCCACCCAGCTGGGTGCCCAAGCCTACAGCAGCCACTTCCGGTTCCGTTCGGTGGTGGCCCCAACCTTGGTCCCTAGCCAACCATTGCATTCTGCTGCCTGCCACCTGAAGAGGCCCTACAGCCTTGAAGCCTTACTCTGACTTCCCCTCGGAAAGCTGCAGCTCTTTGGTCACTCCAGCTTGGCCAGAGCCCCGTGGGTGGTGCCCCGTATGCAGACCAGCAGTTCTGTGCAAATCCCACCAGGTCATAAATGTGACGGGACCCTGTGAACTTGCACACTGGGTACTTGTATGTGGTTCTGCCTCGTAGATCCACAGGCTTGTCCACAGCTCCCAGGAGCATTGGTGGGACTGGTTTAAAAAGCGTTTCACCCGTCAAAAAACCTCTTCATTCTGATAGAAAATGGAGACTGTCCTAAACTTTACTATTCATCTCTACTGTTTTCTTTTAACGTCATTTTTCATGGTGTGGAGTCCCCAGTCCTGCCTTGTTCCACCACACAGACACCTCTCTGTTCTGCCATCTTTCCTGCAGCTCTGAGCAGATGTTAATGTAGTGCCTTGGTTGTCAGTGTGTGTGTGGGTAAAGAGCACACAGCCCCAGGAACAGCTTTGGAGAACAGCTATCGTTCAGTTTATTGGGAGAGGCAGCTATCTATGCCCCTGGGCAGGTGAGCAGGGTCTCTGGGGCAAGGTTTGTGTGTCTGTGTTCAATTGGCCAGGACAGGGATGTTGGAAGATCCTTTATCTGCATCCTCGGAGGCTGGGGGAGGCCAAGGGGACAAACCTTATAAGGTCAAACAAAAACTGAGGCCTGATAACCGGTAGGGCAGTAAATGCTTACGGGGGTCGATAGTGTGGCCGCTGACTTTCAGGTGACAGGCTGGCAGAAGGGAGGGAACCAGTGCCTGCCATCCTCATATGAGGTATTTGGGTTGAAGCTTCCCTTGAGACCCTTCCCCCACTTATCCTGAGCTACAGTCCCACACTTACCCACTTCTTCACTGAGTGTTTGTCCATTGTAGTGGTATTGGAAAATGTTGGTCCTCACCACCGAGGGCCATGTGGAGGTCTGTGTTGTCTTCTGAAGCAGCTGATTCGGGGGGCCTGTGAGGCTACCTGAGGCCATGTCTGGTTCTACAGCAGCCAGGACAGTGTTGTTGTTAACTTGTGTTGCCATGGAGAGCCTTGAGCACGTCCTTGATCTGTGCTGTAGCCTAAGGCTCTGCTGATGCCCTTGGTCTGGGCTATTGCCTTAGGCTATGCTGATGTTTGTGGGCCCCATGCTTGAAATACCCATTCATGACCCCAAAGGCCATGTTGGAGTCCATGATCCGTGTTGGCAGTGAGGGTTATGATAGTGTCTGTGGCCCACTTAAGCAGAGAGCCACGTTGATGTTTGTGACTGAGACCATGCTGATGTCCCTCAGGGGGAAGGGATTCCCAACATGGATTCCCCAGAGGCATCTCCCTTGCCTCCAGGCCTCACAGAACCTCCATGGGGCCATATTCTTCCCCCCAACTATCTTCATCCTTTTCCTAACATTGGCAATGAAACAAGGGATGTCATCTTTTAACAACACTGGCACCAGTGTGAGGAGATTAGATTTCCTCACTACTGGATATCTCTTTTTCCTTTCAGTGATTATATTGGAATCACAAATTGAACTTGGTAGTGGTTCTTCTCCTCCTCCTCCTCTTCTTCCTCCTCCTCCTTCTTCATCACAAGGTCACAAGGGTGGGCCGTCCTGTAAGGACAGAGGAATGTAATTGAGGTGTATGATGTGAAATTCTCAAATAATAAATTAAAATGTCATGAATAAATAAATAAATAAATAAATAAGACCATCTTATCATTTTTGTTTGATTTGGTTTGTTTTTTAGTGAATGAAGATTTTGTGATGTAGCCCAGGCTGGCCTCAAACCCAGGCTAAATCTCAAACTCACTATGTAGCCCAGGCTGATAACAAACTAACTATCCTCTTCCTTATATCTGAGGTGGTGGAATTACAGCTGACTATTGTTAAGATTTTATTTTATGTATATGAGTGCCTCATATATGTCTATGCACTACATTCATGCAGTGCCCATGGAGACCAGAAGAGGGAGTCAGATCCCCTGAAACTAGACTTAGAGATGGTTGTGAGTTGCCATGTGGGTGCTGAAAACTGAACCCAAGGTCCTCTGCAAGGATAGTCAGTGCTTTTAGCTGCTGGGATATCTCTTTAGCTCCTTTTACAGGAGCCGTATATTAAGCAGTAGGTACTGATCAAAAGTCTTTGATTTTAAATAAAATGATTGGTTATAAGCAGAAATAATGAACTATTTCTGGAAGGCTCTGTGTAGGCCCAGCCTTTGCAGTTCATTTTAAGAAGGTGGTTCGTGGCTCTAGCCTCACTTGGCAGACATGGCCAACATTAGCCACGAGAGATCCTCAGAGGGCAGAGTGTCTGTGAATCCAGATCTCAGGAGTCAAAACTGACAGCAATGTTTTCCCTCGACCTGTTAGACAAGGGACTGGTCTACTGAAGAAATGTATCTGACATCATACTCTGAAGGAGACATTCCTGTTCGATAGTCCCAGGTCTCAGAATGGAGATGACAAGCTTCCCTTTTCCCTTCTGAGCTCTCCCGGCACTCAGCTCTTCTCAGGAGGCCAGCTGACCTCCCAGTGAGGCTCAACAAAAGTCCCAGAGGTGTTTCTGGGTAATTTTAAACATCAATTTATTCTCGCAGCATTGCTTTTGGCTGCCAGGTTGTTTTCTAGCACACTGGCAGGACTTGTTCTCTGAACCACTCTGCGGAGATAGTCGGGTGGAAAGACAAGACCAACTGGATTGGAGATGTTATTCATCCTTGATGTGCCTACACTTGACCTTTTTTAAAAAACCCCGGCATGGGGCTAGAGAGCCGGCTCAGTCCTTAGGAGCACTTGCAGCTCCTGCAGAAGACACAGGTTCCATTTCCAGCTCACAACCGTTCCTGATTCTGGTTCCAGGGGATTCAACTTCTTCTGGCTGCTGAAGGTGTCAGGCACTGGTGTGGTGCATGACAGACGCTCAAACACACAAAATAATAAAAACACAGTCAGACTGACTACGGCTGAGAAAGGGCCTGACAGTGGGCATTTTGAGGAATCAGGGGTGGTAGTAGGAGGTGCTGATACACTAGACTGTATTCTAAGTGATATGAAACCCAGGTGTGTTTTATAGAAATGAAAAAGAAGCCAGGGATTTGCTTGATAGAGACAAGGTATGATTCAGGGGAAGGGGGCGCCTCTGCAAGCAGATGCTGAGGCATTCCTTCCCCCTGAGGTACCAGCCATAAGACCAGGTATAGTATAGAATAGAGTTTATTTTAGGGAATGGGGAGGAGAGTTGGGGAGTAGAGATGAGAAAGGTGGACGGGGGGGGGGAGAAGGAGGAGGAGGAGGAAGAGGAGAAGAAGAAGAAGAAGAAGAAGAAGAAGAAGAAGAAGAAGAAGAAGAAGAAGAAGAAGAAGAAGAAGAAGAAGAAGAAGAAGAAGAGGCCAGCCATGAACACGTGAAGAGAGAGAGGAATGGGGAGAGAAGGGTCAGAGGGGGAAGAGAGTAAGAGAGCCAGAGAGTGTGAGAGTGGGGAGGGCGCAGCATGGAGCTCCTTTATACTGAGTCCGCATACCTAGCTGTTGCCAGGTAACTGGGGCAGAGCCTAGAAGGAATGCTAACACCAGGGAACTTCTTATACCTGCTGGTCTATAATGGTGTGATGATTACAGGACTTTCTTCTGAAAACTAGGAGAATCTTAGCTCTCCAACTGATTTTATTCCTTCTCTTATCACCTTTTCTGTGGAGGTATGTGAATGGAACTGCTTTCTTTCCTTAGAGTCCAGGGATCAAAAGTTAACTAGACCCCCCCACCCACCCACACACTACCTTTATACCCCAAAGCATCAATAGTGAGATGCTGCCTGCTCCAGCCTCATTTCTCTCTCACTTTAACCATCGAATCTTACAGCTCCCGCCTGTCTTTGTAAACTGAACAAGCAAACAAAGCATTGGATGATCAGAGTTCCGGTGGTATTAGTTGTAGTTAGTCACTTTCTTTTGAAATTTGCCTGCGATTGGATCAGCACAGAAGATGCTGTGAAACGATGCACAGTAGTTCACTCTCCAGCCTCCAGCAGGCTCAGAGCAGCTCTGTCCTCGAGTGTCAACATAGCACGTGCCCCAGCACACCCTCAGGACAGCACTGACGCCTGGTGTCTAGCTCTTTACTTTGAAATAAAGGCTTTAAGAAAACTCAATTGATACTAGCTCTACATTTGCTTCCCATGCTTTCTTCAAAGAAAACATTCAACATGGTCGTGGGACGTGCTCAACACCAAGACATTTGTGCTGGGTCAGTACTAGTAACTACATTTTGCATTCATATTTTTATGGACGGCCATATTTTTGAAGGAAGAGGTACACGCACATCCCTCTGAAAAAGCACCGCCACCTTCCAAGGGTAGAGGTTCACCTTCTTGTTTATGTCCTTATCGCATCCCACAAAGAGCTACCATTAGTCTCTGAGTTCTACCAGCAACATATCTTTAGAGTCCTCACTGTTCTATGACACTTCCCGTTTCTCTTGTGGATTTGTCCAAAAGCCTTCTTTCTCCCTCTGACCTCCAAATGCTTCCATTTCCTTTCCTCATGTGACCAACACTTGTTAAACACAAGGCCAGGCTCCTGTTTTAGAGACTTGCACTGCCAGGAAAAGAAACCCATTTGGAACTGCTTCTGAAGCCTCGCTATCCCTGCCCGACTTCCCATGATGCCCCACTCTTACTCTCTCTGCTCTTACCACACCCTGCCTGCAGCTGTTCAGGCAGACCTGGAGATCCAGCTGCTCCATTGCCAAGCCTCTCAAATACCACACATTCCATGGAACTGGATCCTCTCTCCATCAAAATTGTCACACAGGGCTCGGCGCCCCCTCCCCCTTCAGCCCTACCCTTGGCGGGCATGTCTCCCCCTAACCTCTACTTTCTTCAACATCTCACGGATAATTACAGGAATCCATCAGTGCCTGTAGATACTCACTGCTTCTGTTATGAGAATAAGAATTTAGCGGAAAGTCTAAGCATGGCTGAGTTCTGAAAGACATTACTTACAAAAGACCGGAGACTGATGTGTTTTCTTTTTAGAATACCCATCAGGCTGGAGAGACAAACGGGGATAAGGGCACTGGCTGCTCTTGCAGAGGCCCTGGTTCAATTCCCAGCACCCACATAGTGTCTTACATACACCTGTAACTCCAGTTTCAGGGGATCAGGCATCCTCTTCTTGCCTCTGCGGATACTACATGCACGTGGCACACAGACTTGTGACAGGTAAAATACCAGTGCACATAAAAATAAACAAACCTTAAAAAACCATAGTGTAACTAGGAGAAAAATCATTTTTGTAAGCTCCTTTTAATGAGGGGTTCTGGGAAATGAGGGAGTGAATAGACGTTGGCGTGTTCTTAGCCTTGCGGGGACTCATAGCTTCTGCATCAGGGGCGTGTCCTGGGGACTCAGCTTTTGCATCAGGGGGCGTGTCCTGGAGTAAGCCTTGCACAAACATCTGATACAGGGTTCAATGACATTTAAACACAATAAAAACGAATAATCATCCACCTCGTGTAGTGTCAGCTGTATGAATTATTGTGTTTCCTGTTTTCATCCCAATACAAGTTTGGTCTTAGCATTATACACAAGGAAAATGATTTAAAAATATCATAATTCCTTGCTACCAACTGGTGTTCATGGCGCTAACTCTTCAAGGTCGTTGGTGTTGCTTTGGAGGAGACAGTGAGTTGGGAATATTTTTAATGTGTCAACAACATGAGATTTTTGCTTTGTCTGTCCCTCGTACCCTCCCTCCTAGTTTGCTGACACATTAGCTACCCTTTCGGCTGCTGAGCATGCAGGAATGAACAACACAGCATGTCCCCACTGTCAGCAGGATGAGCACACTGAACAGATGGAGGCAGAAGAGCCATTGATTAAGAAAAAGACTTAATTTTTCAAAATCCTATTTATTAACCACAGCTTTTTTGTTTTTCTGTGGTTCCTAAAATGTTCTGTCGAGATAGTTTCACTGTCTCCTTATGGCAGAGACACTGGGGAGAAGCTGTTTCTAATGTGCCGTTTATGTGTCCTTCCTGATAAACTGCAAGTGTAACCAGTTGACTCTGGAACAGTGTGCAGTACTGAAGCCAGTCTCTGTCTGTAATGCTTTCATTTCTGAGGGCAAAAGTAAACACCACACAATACTACATATCACCATTAAAGAATACTGTTTCGGATTTTCTCTACACACTTCTACTTTCTCTAAATGAAATCAGCTCCTGATTTGCTTCCAAGGTCATGTCCCTCCTGCCTTTCTTTTCTTTTTCTTCCACGTGTTAACATTTTGTCTGCTTCATTTTTGTGCTGAGACTTTAAACAGCAGAATGGGCAGAATTAAAGCCATAGCGCCCATTAAACCATCTCTTAATAACTATAGCAAAATCTGCAGTCAGAAAATTAGAATAACTTTTAATATTATTTCACTCTATTCCTTCAAATCCTGCTGTGATCTTTACAGATATTTTCTCCTCTAGGTTTTAATTTACATTTAGAACCATGACTACTTCACCCCAGCTGTGACAAGTGCTTGGATTCTGGAATAGAGCGTGTCCAGTCCCAGTTGAGTCTCCAGGGATTCCTGGAGGATCCCTTTGCCAGACTTAAAGAAGCCTCAGAATCAGACTCAGCAGCCTTTGTTTCAGGTGACTTCACCATGCTCCCTAGGTCGCTGATAAGCTTTGCAAAGGAAGGGCCTGGAGAGACACCTCAGCAGTGAAGTCTGCTCTTACAGAAGGCATGTGTTCAATTCCCGGCATCCATATGGCTGCTTATAACCATATGTTAACTCTAGTTCCAAGGAATGCCCTCTTCTGGCCTCCTAGGGTTCCGGGTATGCATATGTACATACACATACATGCAAGCCAACAATAATATATGTGTGTGTGTGTGTGTGTGTGTGTGTGTGTGTTTGTATGATGTATGTGTATATATTATGTATGCACACATATAATAAAAATAATTGGTAAAAGTAGAAAAAAAGCAAAGGACCACATTCTTAGAACCCATGAAATTCTTAGATTATTATAATTATATTTTTATATTGCTATTGTTTTTACCCTTTCAAACTCACTCGAAATTTTTGTGATTATGCAGCGAACCTCACTGTGCACAAGACAATGAATTCAGATTGCATCTGGAAACGTGGACCCAGCACTGTGAGCTCTTACCTCCTAAAGACAGAAGCATAGTAGAAGATAGACAGAGAATCAGCCCTAAAAATAAAGCCACCTACTTCTTAAATGACTTCTGAAGGGACAGAGGGCGTGGATAAAACAATAGTGTTGGCGAGAATATCCACTAAGAGGAAACCTGCAGAGCCACTTGCTTATGGTTGCCTTGGAGAGTTGAGGAGTGAGTCACATGGGGGAGGGCAGATGCAGCCCTGGTCTTGGGGGAAACAGGGAAAGTGACTGAAAAGGCTCTTTCACTCTCCTGGCAGAGGCAGCCTTGCAGCTGGGGCCCCACTGCTCTGATGACACCCACGCTGGCTGGCTGGTGGCCTCTTGAGAGAGCCTGGCAGAGACTGGCTTAACCCCAGTCTCTGGTAATGGGGAAGGCAGTTTAAATGAGCACCCAGTAAGTCAAGAATATCTACTCAGTTTAAATTTTTAGCTTGGCAGTCTGTCTTTTGAGACCTAGGCTAGCAGCTCCAGGCTATTCACAGTGATAGCCAAGCCAGATTATCTTGTCTGCTCGGATCTCATGTAAAATGGCTTGGTGCTTGGTTGAGTCCAATGTTTATTCAACTGTTGCAGGCATCATCCGAAGTTTGAAATCTGAAACACTCCAAAATGATCAACTTTTTGAGTACTCACTGCTGCCCCAAATGGAAATTCCATCTATGTGTTGTTGGTTTTTTTTTTAATTGAAGAACTTTATTTAAAAATAAACAAAGATAAATGTACAAATTTTAAGCATCTTTGCATAAAAGTATATGAATACATTTTTGTCAGTACTTGGTTTTTTTTTAAGGTTTGATAATGTGCATTACTAGTTACAATGAGCATAAAGTACATGTAAAACAGGATGTAACCTGTAATTAGTCAAAGTTTTCTTGGTGTGTAAGGAGTAAACATAATGGTTTCTTTTCTTTTCTTTTCTTTTTTTCTTAAACTTCACACAGTCTGTGAGTTGTTTCTGAGGTGTTCAGAGCTTTCTGGGGTTATCCAATTATCAGTGACTGCATATTATATCTGTTCTTTTGTGACTGGGTTATCTCACTCAGGATGATATTCTCTAGATGCATCCTTTTTTTTTTTTTTTTTTTTTTTTTTTTTTAAGAATTTCATGAAGTCATTGTTTCTGATAGCTGAGTAGTACCCCATTGTGTAAATATAGCACAATTTTTGTATCCATTCATCTACTGAAGGACATCTGGGTTCTTTCCAGCTTCTGGCTATTATAAATAGTGCTGCTATGAACATTGTGGTGCATGTGTCTAGTTGTGTTTTACAAATTAAAGTAAACCCAGGAGTGGCTTGCTGAAAAACTACGTTTCCCAGCATCCCTTGCGGATTTCAGAAGTCAAAGTACACTCTGGTAAAGGTTCTTGTTAGTCTTAGGCTTTTTGGTCCTCTGCACTTGTGGGTAACAAAAGCGCCCCTTACTGTGAATAAACACAGTTCCTCCCCAGGTAAGGCCAAACCTTTCTTTCTGCCTTCGTCTTTCTATGGCAGCTTTAATATAATCTAACATACAGTGCTGAAGATCCTGGATGAAATCTGAGCCTACTAGTGACTCGACCCTACTCCCAGAAAACTTCGCCGGGTCTCATAGAACCCTCAGTCATGAGCCAGGCAACATTTTCTTTTCACTTCCATGTCCTTCCTTTCACACCTCGCTGTCTCTCCCTGACAGTCTGACTGAGTTGGTCAAAGGCACTAGAGACTTCCACCTAGCTGTGAGAACGTTTGGCTAAGAATTCTAATTCGGGGATTCTCCCCCGGCCTACCACTCCATCAGCTGAAAGCCCTGACAACCTTCTGCTGGCCCTGCAGTTCCTTAACCCTGGAGCTGTAATGGTTAGGGAGGCCCTCTTACTTTCCCAGGCACATTTGGTTATTTCAAGACATAGAGATTGATCTCTTTAAGCGACTGGATGTTGACCTTACCTCGACTCTTGGCCCTGTCATGGCTTCCAAATCCTCCATTCCAAGCAATACACCCTCAGCCTGGCTGCAGGCTAACTCAAAAGTTCAGTTTGGGAGACCTTATACCGAGTTTATGTGTTCAGCACCCCATCCAAATCTGGCCTCCATATTCGTTGGACAAGTTCGCAACTATTGATTTTTATTATCTAAGCTGATTTAAGTAACTCCACAAGATGAAATGCTAGCGTGGTCCAGGGCCCCTTCTCTGTATAGCTCATTGAGCACGTCCGTCTCTCTCAAAGCCTCACACCCGTCAAGAACCCAGGGTGCTCATTACTCCTGCAGTCCTCCAGCCTGCATCTTTATTTCTGAGACTGGATAGAGCCCTTTGTCTTGGGCCTCTTTGACCTTGTGCTTTGGCCCACTTGTGTTTTGTCCTCTCCAAACCTAGAAAAATCCTGCTTGAGCTCTTAACAGCTTAGGGATAAAGGCAGGTCAAGTTGCCTGTCCCGTTTACAGATTCACGCAAACTCTTTATGGATATGTAGGTCGCTGGGTTCAGTCTTATAGGGCGTCAAATGCCATTTGGGTGTGGAGAATATTGAAAACAGTCTTTAATGCTCTTCATCCCCACCGAGAAGGCTGGTCCTGGAGTGTGAGTTTGGCACACCTGATCACACCCAAACGTATTTGTTTCAAAGTTTCCTCCAAAGTCTCTGTCTGGTCTCATGCCTCTGTGACTGAGAGAAGGAAAACAGAGAGCAGAACATTTAGGAAAAGACACTTTGCCCTTGACAAGGACTAAAAAGTAAACAGTTTCTTATGACAGTCACAGAGGGTTTAATGCTCTAAATACTCCCCCCTCCTTGGTTTCATCTAAAGTTTTTGTTGAAAATTTAATTTTCTGTATTGTAGGCCTTGTAAAGTCATTGGGTACGATTTAAAAGATCTGTAGCGAACAGTTAGCTTAAAACTTATAACAGAAAGGGTTGATAGTAAACAAAATAATCTATGTATAAATTTATAGCAGAAAGGGTTGATAATAAAAATATAATCTATGTATAGATAATCTTAATTTGCAATAGCATACCATGTATGTAACTTGGATTCAGTTCTTGTTTAGGAAAAGGGTGTGTGACTCAACTTGGAGTACCATGTGGCTTGTTGCCATCTTGTCTGATGTCCTCACAGCCATGTGACTCAGACACCATCGTTCCTAAGGTTAAAGAAGGAGATTGCCATGAGTCTTCACTATCATGTGGTTAAGGTGACCATGTGGTATAAGATGCTTTATGTTACCCTCTCTACGTTAAGGAAGCAACAGTAGGTCTCCAAGATATCTTGGATTAGGATGATCTTTTGTATATAATGATTTTTGTTTCAAGAATAAAAAATAACAGATAAGGACAAAAATCATGAATAAGGTGTTTCCATTGCTGTAAACAGACACCATGACCAAGGCAACTCTTATAAGGGCAGCATTTATTTGGGGCTGGCTTACTGGTTCCGAGGTTCAGTCCATTATCATGGAGCATGGCAGCCTCCAGGTAGCCGTGGTGCTGGAGAAGCTAAGAGTTCTACATCTTGTTTTTAAGGCAGACAAGAGAAGATTGGCTCCCAAGTGGCTAGGAGGAGGGTCTGAAATCCTACTTCCTCATCGAAACTCTTCCTCCAACATGACCACACCTCCTAACAATGCCAGTCCCTGGGCCAAGCACAATAAAAACACCACACAAGGTATATGGAAAATAAGATTTGAAATATCAAACAGCATATTTTGATAATTAAGGTTCATAAATTTCTAAGTTTTCTCTTTGCTAACTTTGTTGAACTTTAGGGATTTGGTGAAATTGAATTATACAAACAACTTTGCACATTATAAAACAGAAAAATGAGATTCCCAATGTCTCTTTGAACTGTATTTATGATTTAAATCTTATTTTCTCACTAAAAGATCTTCAATTTAAGAATTATAATTTTTTAAGGCTCAAAGTAACACAGATAAACTTGTGAAATCCTAATCTCATAAAAGGTACAAACTTAATATGAACTGTTAAGGATAATTAAGCTACACTAGTTAATGGTCAGTCCTGTTGAGTACTAATGTAATCTACAGAGAGAAACTCAAGGCCAACTTATATCTCCATTATATAGTCTTCTCTCTATATATTGTCAAATTTCAGCCTAAAATAAGGGCTCAGACTAAACTTAAAGTTTGATGTAAAATAATACTTAAAATTAGGCATATATTTTAAAGATTGGTTATGTAAGACTGAATTCTTACATAAAGTGGGTTGAGTTTACATTACACTTGCAGGGCAGGAAGTCCCCAGGCTGAGGTAGTTCCCTTGGATGGAGCACAAGTTCTCTTGAGTGGAGCACTGACCCTTCAGAGTGAGATGCTATTAGTTTCATTATAAGACAAGGATGCATGGGAAATAGGTCCTGCCAGAAGTATACTGATTTTGCCTCTGGCTGCATAGGCCTGGCCAGCTCTGGCTGTGGATATCTGGCTGGCTCCAGTCATATAGGCAAAACCAGAAAGAAAAAAATCCTCCCTTTATCTAAAGATGAATTACCCCTCATGCCCCACATAATGACAGGATGGAGTCTATTGCCCAATGGAGGTTCTTAGACTCTGCAACCACATCCTAAACGTCTTCAACAACAGAGAGGCAAATAGCAAGTACTCTGGCCTCACCGTCTGTCTAACGGATACTCAAGGATGCTGTAAGCCTATGTGCTAGTTCAATTGCTCACACTGTGTACACTGCCATTCAGTTCTCCATCTTAGCAAAAGCTAATTACAGCATCTACACCCTAATCACCCACGTTCTCCGACTGAAGGAGGATGCCAGATAGTCTGTCAAGCTCACGTTGTCTAAGAAATCCCAAAAGCTAACACTTGTTAAAGTTCATTTAATGTGATGCTCTTGTTTTACAAATTGTGTCTCTAAACACCCAAGCTATTTTAAATAGAATCGTGTTAAGAATGATGCTTACTGCTGTCAGTATGTGGTGATCTAGAGATTTGTCCACTGGCGGAAGGAATAAAGATTTGGCTTTAGACTTCTTTGCCAATTTAGTATGGTACACATAATTATTTATTATAGGTTTGACATGACTGCTTTCATTTTTCATCTGTTGGTTGAGTGTATGGAAAGAAAATGTTGTGGAGAAATTTTAAAAGGTCTGGTAATAGGCTTAATTGTAGAAATCTTTGTAAAATGAACCATTTACTCTTGACATGGCAGCCACTGTCTTTGGGGGAGCTGTCTTTGATTAGGAATGGCCCCCCATAGACTCCTGTGTTTGATTGCTCCGCCATAGGGAGGGCACTATTAGGGGGTGTGGCTTTGTTGGAGTAGATGTGACCTTGTTGCCTTGCTGGAAGGAGTGTGGAGGTGGGCTTTGAGGTCTCCTATACTCAAGCTATTCCCAGTGTGGTACACAGTCTCCTTGCTACCCACAGATCGAGATGCAGAACTCTCAGTTCCTTCTCCAGCACCATGTCTGCCTGCACAACTGCCATGCTTCCCTCCATGATGATCGTAGACTTGACCTCTGAAACTATAAGCTGGTCCTAATCAAACGTTGTCCTTTATGAGAGTTGCCATGGTCATGGTGTCTCTTCGCAGCAGTAAAAAAAAAAAAAAAAAAAAAAAAAAAAAAAAAAAAAACTTTATCTAAGGCAGGGAGTACACTTTTTAAATTGGAAATTGAAAATCACTTATTTTTGGAGAATAGAATTTAGATTGGCTCTTTATATAGTCTAATATTTACAATATAATCTTGGAATATAGGTATAACAATTTGATGCTAATTAAAATATGTAAGTTATGTTTTCAAATACTAGATATAGTAATTTAAAGCAATGGTCACAATTTAAAAAAAAATCATTGTAGCAAATTGTTTCTAGCCAAAACTGTGTTTTACTTGAGATACTCTGTTTTTGTTCATTAAGTAATAGATGGTATTATCAATATTTGCAACAAATACATGAAGATCATCATAGGTCAAAGCAAGGAATACCACTTAGACACCTTGTTTTCAAGTTCAATCTTTGCATGCTGACTTTAACTGACTTCTTTTACAAAGTGTCCAGGTACATGTTTTCCTATGCTGGAGTCTGGTGTAAGTAAACAGCTTGTACAGTTGCCTTATTCTTCTATAGAACTCTGGTACCTGGTTCAGGCTGTCCTGCAGTTGCATTTAACCTGATATAATTTCTGTATTTAACCTTATGTTATATTGATTCATGTTAACCTTGATGTGTAAGTTTTCCTTGTGCAACATTGTTTCTTAATGTATAGCTATTATTGCCTCCTGACTCTTACTCTGGATCTTTGCCAGCTGCTGAGCTTTATCATGGACCTTTGGATAAAACCTCTTTTGAGCCTTTCCTTATTGCTCTTCTGTCATCTATGAAGCAAGATTGGTGACTCCATCCCCTAAAAGCAGGTCAGATGACCTCGAAAAAGGGACAAGTAGACCATGGATGCATCTCTCCTCTTGCCACTCTGGGCATTGTTTTGGGGACTTAGAACTAACTCAGATGAACTTTGCATCAGTTAATCTCTCTGTTCCACCACCTCAGGTCAGCTTAGCCCCCATCAGGACCAGTTCAACTCCTTGGCAGCTGCAGTATTCCAAGATTAAAAAGGACTAGATCTGACTTCTGCTAAGGGTGGGATCTTTGCCTTCTTCAAACAGTACTGCTTCCATGCCAGCAAATCCTATCTGGAGTTTAAGGAGCCCAAAGACAGAGAAAAGGTGAAACTTCCTTCTGGTTTCCTTCCAGTCTGGTTCCTCTTGATCACCCTTTCCTCTCTGTTATCACCACACTTACTGTCTTCTAATGTTTTAGTTGTTTTTAAAATGTTTTCCTTTCTGAACATCACTCTATACCAAAACTAAATGTTCCGCCCAAGCTCCTGTAATAGTTCTTACCCTACAACAGCTCCATTTGTTTCTTACACATGAGCAGCAGAGACCTTTTAGATGTCACAGAGAACCTCCCTTTCACCCCAGGCCAGACTCAGTTCTTCACATCAGTCCTCTGGTTTCACCTGCTCACTTCCTTAGAGGCTTGGTAGCTGCCTGTTACTTCTGCTCACTGAGGTCTAACAGTCTTGATAATGGGACCAGTCACTGTCACCCCGAATCAACTCTATATCTACTTTCTCTCACCTACCCAGTCCATCTTTCCTGCTTCTACTCCTCCCCCTCCACCAACCTTTCCAGAAAAATCTCTCAGTTCTCCACTAGCCAGCTCATCTGCTTGCAGCCCTCTAATAATCATTTTATAAGACTCTCCAGGAGGAACACAGGACAGCCATGGCCTGATCCATCACAGCCGATTAAGTTAAGACTCTCCCCCTACTTCTTGACCTGAGGAACCACTCTCCAGTGCACTCAGCGCTACTCCCTCTGACATAGATCCTTATCTACAGAAAACAGTTCTTTTATCCCCTGCAAAATTTATTCCCTCTTAGAGTAAGAAATGATAGTTTCTTGCTGAAAGACTATGTTTCCCAGATTCCCTTGCAGGCTATGGAAGCCATTTCTGCCCCTATGAGGATCCTGTCTATCTTCTTCTATAGGCATTTTGGCTATCCGCACACAAGTGTTACAGAAGTGACCCTCACAGTGAACATGGTCCCTCCTAAGTCAGACCAAGCCTCTCTTGCTTTAAATCATCTAACAAACCTGCATTCAGCCTGTTGAATATAAATCTGTATGTAAAATATTAATAGAGTTCACTTTTAACTCGGGTCCTATTGCATACGAATTTCCCCAAAGCTGTATGGATGTGTTTTGCATACTTCATTGATCAGAGTAAGACGATGCTTTAAAAAGCTGTGTGTTGTTGTATAATGCAGGGGAAAACTTTGGCCCACAGTTTGATGAATCTACAGACAGACACTCAGACCAGCGTTCAGGCTCACAGTGAGCAGAAGCAACAGACAGAATGGAAGAGGACGTCTGCTGTCCTGGCCTGCAGGGGGCAGAACGAACCAGGGAAAGACAGAGATAAAGCACAGGGCTACACAGACTCTATACAGCTTACTTCCCTGTTGTCAAATTTCTGGTTCTTTCATCTCTACCCCCCTCTTCACCCCCAATAACAATTCTAGTACCAAATCTTAGTGTCATTCGAGGCTTCTTCAGGGAACATTTGTGACAAACCTCTAAAGCTTGCTCTAAGCCACAGCACTGTTCAGAAGATGGACATATGCGAGGTTCTCTCCGAGTCTCAAGGTCATACTTGGCCAGCATAAGACTGCCTTTCAGGGACCTGTATCCTTATGTTCTGGATGATGATTCTGGGGCTGTGCTTTCAGGGGAGGGCCTTTCAGTCTCATGAAGTACTCACCATGCTCATAGCCTGGCTTTGCACTTTCTCAGGAGAGCTCTTCTCTTTAGAAGCTGAAAGCTGTTTCTGAGTTCCGCATGCAGCAGCTTAGCCGTGACCTACTGCGTGACTATTTTGTCTTTGCATTTCATTGCTGGTTGCTTCATTCAGACACATAGGAGGCTTCACTTCAGACTCTGGGCTTCCAGCAGGTCAGAGAACCCATGTGGCAGATGATGTGTTTGATACCATTGCATTTTTATGTCCTTGGTTCTAAAAGGGGTGTGATGATAGTAAACGAGTACCCCATCTTCCCATTCTGTTGCTCTCTCCTGTCTCAGTTCATGCATATGTCCTTCCTGGATTCTATGACCAGCGTCTATACTGTGGGCTAGGTTTGGTCAGAGGCCCTGTATTAAAACCTAAGGCTGAATACAACTGAGGAAGGTACCCAAAATTGACTTTTGGCCCACGTGTGCGCACATGCACACGCACACGAACACACACACACACGCAAGCTCCAGGTTCATCAAAGGACCTAGCCCTTTGCTGGAGAATTATAGTGGAAAATACCAGTATCAACCTCTTTGTTCTACATGTTTACACACATGTACACAACCTGCAAACACATACAAAGAAACCAACAAACTTTCCTCCATATCTTATTTTCTATGTGTTTTTTCAAGTACAGACAAACATTTCTTTAGATCTAACTTACTGACACAGAGAGGCTTGGATGCTTTATAACGTTTCAAGTTGTCAGTGTCCAATGTCTTTATTGTAGAAGGTAGACCTCATTGTGCCTTTGCTTAAGAATTTTCTTTGTAAGTCAGAAAGACTCACCCACCCTCCCAGAACAGGCCAAGGAATACCTTCTCGTCTGTGAACTTTTCTGAGTCTTTCGGGCGGCCATCTTTGCCTGTTCACATTCTGCGCTTGGCATCTGTTGAATGTTTCCTGCAGTTCTGTGAATTCAGATGGAACATCTAGGTCTGCTTCAAGACGATTACAAGCTCATTATGACTAGCATAAGCCATGGAATCAGGGCTGCCGGCACCTCTTTGTCACTCTGCCATTTCATGCTCTCTTAAACAAGCTGTCACTTTGTTTCTTTCTTAGAGCATTTGCAGTGACTTCCTTGGCATCATGGCCTCAGTGGGAACATTAGATTCTTCTAAGTATGTCCTCTGACCACTCAGTCCAAACAGCTTTCTGATCACACCTCTCCCTCCCTCTCTGAAACTTATTATTTCATTTTAAGAAAGTTAATTTTCCCCAATGAAATATTAAAAAGTCTTCTGCCAAAATTCCCCAGCCACCTTAAGCCAGGAAGACAAAAGCTATGTTTTTTTAACCTCATTAGACTAGAAGACCTGACTTCTAATTATTACTGAAATAAAATTGAAATTCATAGCATGTCAAGCATATTTCCTTTTAACAAAATTTGTTCTTAAAATGTAGAAAGGGAATAAAAGGAAGAATTCCAGGCAGTTCCCACACAAGACTAGTTAACTGTGTTTTTTATATATAACTTGTCAATTATAATGCCCAGATACCCACTCCCTGACTCAAATCTGAAGCACTATGGCTTGATCTAGTTTATGCCTGTGAAAAGAATGTCAGAGTTTAACCCCGTAGTGGGGAGTGATCGCTCCTATGGGAAGGAGCTTTCCAGGGAGGCCCGTGTGTGGATACACTTGCCTGCTCTTCACCAGTTTCCATGCCTCTGTCTTGCTCTACCGTCCTACCCTTTACCAGGCTCCAGTCTTGATTTCTATCTGACTCCAGATAACCCAAAGCATGTGCATATGTGTCGTCTTAAAAAAAAAAATAGGACTCTGTCCATAGCCCTGAGAGAAATCCAGAGCTCCTGAAATTTCCACTGCTCTGTTCAGCTCCGTGGTGGTATTCTCTGCCAGCCTTTCTCCCTCTCAACTGGTGACTGACGGATGGTTCTTCTCTGAGTGCTTCCGGCTTGGGTCTGGTCCTACAGGGGCTTTCCTGCTGCATCACCAGCAGCACCGAGGATGTGTGTGGTGCTTCTTCTATGCCTTATGTTTGTTCTCAGGATGCCCTGCACATGGTTATCACACTTGTGGAAAACAGGCTGGGTACACCGCTTGGACGCTTTTTACATCCAAAGAGTCAGTTATAACATTTGTCATATGCTTTATCATGTGAAAGGTGAGTAAAACCTTCAAGTCACTTTTGATGAATGTTTCATGAGGCTATTGGCTGGAGATAAGTACACATTGGTCTAGTGACATGTCTACGTTTCAGGAATAAGAATGGTTGGAGCCAAGTGGCCGGACCCATCCCTCCCTTCCCATCCCGAGACAATTGAATTTCAAGGCAGCCTCACAAACAGTTGCTATGAAACAAATCACACTATAATAGGATTTTTCATTATTAATGAGTAATAAACCATCATATGTTCCCTTGGAGAAGGCATTGCCTTCTGAGGAAAATATGCTAATAATGAAAGTATTCATTGCATGACAAAGTATCCTGAGCACCCTGACATCTCAAATATTTGTTTAGAGTAATTTATTAGTGAGTAGGAAATGAACCTAGGTCCATTTGGAAATGATTGGAAACAACAGGGACAGGGAGACTGACCTTTCCCATCTGTCTTCCTTCCGCCGATGTTGACTCTACCAAATCCTCCAGGTGTGTGGATGGTTACAGAAATACACACATGCAGCTTTTCTTGGGCTTTACTCCTCTTTCTATTCTCAGAGCTTACATTGTGTCTGTATTTAAGTTTGTATGGACCTTGCTGGGCACGGTGTACACAACTTTAATCCCAACATACACTGGAGAGGCAAAGATAGACAACTCTCTGAGTTCATGGGCAGTCTGGTCTATATGAGTTATAAGACAGTTAGCACCACATAAAGAGACCCTGTCTGAACAAGCAAACAAAATTCATTGACTTTGGGCACTCTGAAAACTCTAATTTCAGAAGTTGTTTGAAGTTAGGCAGCAAGGCAAGATCTTTTGCCCTTGGGAACCAACAGTCTGTCTGTTCCTTTCTGATACAATTTCCCACATGGACCCCAAAGATTATAACATAGGTAAAGTGGTAAAGCTAATTCTGTTTTAGGTTGTAACATGACGTGTCTTTCCAAAACAGAATTGTCTTCTCATCTTTTCTCTTTCTGAAACTGTGCCAGGAAGTGCAAGCAATGGCCAGAGTCCTGAAGTTCAAATGCATATTAATGTGTAAACACTGGCTTAGTGAATCAAAGGGCACTGGGGAAATCAGCTTTATATTCTTTCTTGTAAAAAATAAATTCACTTTTCTTTAAGAATTGGCTGCATGAATTGGAGGTTGGCTGTAGGGGTTTTGGGGAAATGTAAATATGATTATTACATTTAAATCTACTGTGGGGGATGTTGGTCCAAGAATGAAATAATCGATAGAGTCTGCAGTTCATTGCTAATCCTTCAATGGAGCCACATAAAGCAAGACCATCCCTGCATGGTGTAGCACTTCCCAGGAGCAGAGAAGTTAGAATTAAAGTCCTTTTGAGTTTGTTCTATTTAAAGAATTTTGGAGGAAAAACTTCAGTGAAATTCTAGACCTTTTCTTAAAAAGAAAGCTAATTAGTCAAGTCCCAACATCTCGATGTCTGAGTAGTGAAAACCAAGTAATTTTAGTAAAACTTCTTTGCCTTCTCTAGGTGAAAGACTCTGGACTGATGTAAGATCAATTGTCTGATATTTCAAATTTTGCAAGTTTTCATTAAGGAAATGATAGCTGGAACACGAAGGACTCCAGCTCAAGGTTATTTGCTAAGTCCCAACAATAACGCGCCTCCAGATAGATAGATCGGCTGCGGCTCCCAGCAGATCCCAGGGAGAAGCACCTTTGTAACCTTCCCCAGTGGAGGGAAAAATAGACATTTGATAAATGCAGAGGATGGGAGAAATGTTAGAGTCAACGCCTTCTAGCTCTGCTTCTGTGAAATCTCACCCCAATTGGAAGTGGCTGCCTCACTCAACAGTCTTACTCTTCTGAACATCAGTTAGCACAGCAAGCACCCTGTTCACCAGGTGGGCATTTGGCCATTATTTGTTGACTGAAGTTCAGCAGAGGAAACAGTTGTTAAATTGTCTGTCATTCTCTAGATGTAGGAAACAGAGTTCTGCTTTAATCTTTGGTGAAATATTCCACTGTACTTGTTCCATAGGTAGGAGCACATATCTGATGTCCGCATTCAAACTGTCATTACAGATGCTGCCTTAATTATCCTGTCATCTCTCTTATGGGTTTGAGGAACTATAAAGCCACAGAAGGCATGGCTAGCCCAAGGCTGTCACTGGGGGCCCAGCACCCGGCTTTCCCATCTTGTCTCCACCTTTGTGGAGCTCCACTTAACCTACACCAGGCCAGATAGATAGTGTCAGACAGCCTCTGTGCTGAGATTTTTCTCTCATATTTTGTTGTGGAGACTTTATTGTTTTTGCTTCTATGTTTGGATTTGTGATCCATATTTAGGTCTTAGTAAGGATGTGAGGCAAGAATCAACACATTTTCCACATAGACATTCAAGAACCATTTGTTGAAAGTATCTTCTCACCACTGAATGTGATGGGTTCTGCATGGAAAATCTACTGCACACAAATCTAATAGCTCACTCAGGACTTGTTCCCCAGTCACTGATGTTTGTCCCACACGGTGACCATACTCCTACAGGATAAGAATAAACCCTTTGTTTCTTTATTAAGCTACTTTGGCATTAATTGTTCATGTCACCCACCTTCCTGTCACTGTGACAAATTTCCATGGTTAAAATCAACTTATGGGAGAAAGAATTTATTCTGTCTTAACAGATCTAGGGAGGCAGTCCCTAGTGATGGAAGGAGATAGAGCTGGAACAGGGAGCTGGCTGCTCACATCTCATCATGCAAGAAGCAGAGAGATCAAACTGGAACTGAGTTGAGGCTACGGAAGTTCTAAGCCTGCCACCGGTGACATATTTCCTCCAGCAAAGCTCCACGTCCTAAAGTTCTGGAACCTCCACACATAGCACCTTCCCTGGGAATAAAGTAATCAGTCGACTTACCTCTATGGGACACGTTGCTCATTCAGACCACATGGCTTGCCTAATGGTTTTAGTTCCTTAACATAGAAACAGATGCTACCTACACAGGCACTCGAAGCTGTATGTGTTCCGGTTCGTGCTGTTTTCCCAATAAGTACATACACCTTGGTAGACTATGCTTTTGTCTTAATTTAGGTAAAATACTAACTTCTTGTGTGACTTCCTTGACCCGTGGATTGTTTGGAAAGTGTATTAATTACGTGTTCTCAAATGTTTCGAAAGACTTCCTAAGTTACTTGCTTGTTTGTTTATAAGTTTAACTTCCCTACATTTAGAGAACACACTTGATGGGTGATTCCTGTCTTTTAAAAATGTACCAAGACTTATTTTATAGCTCAGAATATGGCCTGTTTTGGTAAATGTTTTGCCAGAATATGACAAGGGCATAAATTCTCTTGTTAAGTCCTGGTTTGCCCTGGTATGGTTCCTTTTTACCTTGGAAGGAAGTGAGTTTTCCAAGGTCCCTTGGAGACCCCCACGCATGCCTCTGCATGGGGGTTTGAACCCCCCTGAAACTTGACACAATGCTTTACAGTATCCCACTGAGATGAGGAGGCAGGGACCCCTAAACTGTGGCATCAGGCCTGTCCCCCAGTCTCGTCTGGGGACAGGCTGTCCTGAGACCGATGAGTTCTGCTGCCGTCACTGTGTCTCATGATGACACTTTGGGGCATATGTGATAAGAAGAGTCTTGGGGTTGGAGGCCTCCCTTTCTCTTCCTGTCCACATAAGCAGTAATTGTCTGGACCCAAAAGAATCTCCTGTGTGCTTACTAGCCACAGCATGCAGGCCGTGGCTCCCTTGCTGTGTGCACGTTACAGCTGTGTCTCTGGGCCTTTCTGACACGTATGGAATTTCATTTGTCTCAGGCCTTTCCAGGCAGCTGGAGACAGGAATTTCTAAATTCTGGGTGTAGTGGCTTCATTTCCTGGATCTCTCTGAGAACTTTCTGTGTATTCACTAAGATGCTTCTTGTCCTAGCCAGGATGGTAAACTCAATGGAGCTGTGTCATAGCCCCTTCCTGTCTGCTGCTGAAGACCACTGTGGTTCCCAGCAGTGTCTAAGGCAGGTCCTGTGCTGGGGCCTCAGGTTAAGCAACTCAGCCATCTTCCAGTGGTGTGTTCTTACGGCTTCCTTCATCTTGCTATAGTGATGGAGCTTGAGGAGAGGGCAGGTCGCCCAGGGACAGCCTTAGAAATGCCTCAGTCTCCCCTGATGCTCAGTAGCTTTTATCATATAAGTTACTCGAGATTTCCATGTATCTTATTAGTAACATTTTATCCAGTTTCATATTTTGCATTCTGGAGGAAGGATCGTTTGGGTTCCTCACCTCACCCATCCAAATATCCTACATTTCCATTATCTTTGATTTTCTCCATAATTGGACCCCACATGTTTGCATACTGTAATATCTTTAACACATTTTTCTCCAGGGTAGAACTGTTTGCCCGCTTGTCTCAAAGCCCAACATGTTCACCTAACATCTTAAAGAATGAACCATGGTGGACCAGATGAAGTGCCGTTGTAGACCAGTTTCCTGCAAGTGTGAGGCTCCACATTCAGTCTCTGGTGCTACAAGAATAAGTGAACAGACTCTCACAGAAGACTCAAGTCACTGACAAGTATTTCCCAAGGCAAAGGAAAACATGCTTAATTTGTTTGAGAAAATGAAATTAGTTCCTTCATTTTAAGTATCATCAGAACTTTGAGAGGCTTATATGCAATCCAAGAGTTTGGAAAAGGAACGTCTAATACAGTTCCACGGACAGACCCATTCACCCGCGAACAACACGGGGAAACGGCACGCAATGAACACTCAGGCGGCAGCAGCTCTCTGTTGCCCTCTTGTGGTAAGTTGCTTCACTTCGGTCCTGTTCAGGGTTTAAAAGCCGCCTTAGTCTCTAGCCGCTGTTCAGGTCGGCCGATCTGATGGCTTTTTCTACGCACAAAGGGTTTTCATGGCCTCCTAATAGCACGCAAGAATTCGAGGAAGGAAAACGGCAGGAACTGCTTGTGTAGAAATTTCATCTTGGCTGAATAGTTTCCTAGAAGTCTTACTAGTTATAACCAAAGAAGCAGTTCGAATGCCTGTACTTGATCTTAAAGAGACGGTGCCCTTCCACAGCCTGCACGGTCAGGATGAACTGGGTGTAAAGACAGTGGCTTTGCGCATTGCTCACTCGGATGGCACCTGTTCACAAGCCAGCCGTGCTCCGCCCTGGGAAGATCACAGGGATAAAAAGAAGTATCTAAGAGCATATTGTTGGCAAGAAAAGCATCACCTGACGTCTACTTAAGCCCTAAACAATCAGATACCAAACTTCCCTTGCAGTGTATCGGCGATTTTTAACTAGTGACAGCCAAACCAGTTGGAAAAGATGAGGGCCGCTGTAACAGGGTGGAGCATAGAGATATGCAAGTAGGTAAAGGGGTGGGTATTAGAAATGGTGTGTGGGCTGGAGAAGGACAGGATGGTAGAGGCCAAATAGACAGCTGGTATTTGCTAATTAAGACTGTAGTTGTGGAATAGGAAGAATAATTACTAGTAGTTATTTTCAGATATAAAACACAGTTATGTAATTGTTTTAAACATTGACTTTTACAGGATCGCATGCTCATTAACAAATTTTTAAAGTGTCAAGCTCTGTGTTTATTTGGAAGCTGCTCATATTAATGTTTTAATAGATTTTGTAACATAACTAAGGAATGCATGACTTTAGCATTTGCAACTACACAGGATGATGGCGGCCTCTTTGCAAGGTTGACCGAAGAGGTTCGGAGGCTTTCAATGGCTTTACAATCTTTTCCATATAAGACAACAAATCTGAAAATACCCTTGAAATTTTGGAGGTTTTATAGATGCTGCAGAAAGTGTGAAAATTATAAATCCAAGTATGTGAGTGTGTGTGTGTGTACGTGTGTGTGCATGGGTGCGTGCACGTGCGTTTAGAGCCAAAGATTCTCAAGTGAGAGTCGCCGTTACTTCTTTATCCTTCTACCTTCAGTGAGAGTCAGCAAGAAGGAATACTGGCAACTGTACCCACCATTACCACTAAAACGAGGGTCTAGCTTTTCAAGTACCATACCTTTCTGAGGCTTCCATCTTAATTCTGCAGCCTTAATGCCAAATGCAACCAGATGCCGTTGAGATAGTTTGGTGTGGGATGAGGGGTTGGAATGGTTTGTTTTTTCCTGTGTATGCTACCTCACGGAAATGAATCACTGCCCACAGACATTGCTCCTGGACTGCTTCGTATTAGATACATAAAGAAACCAGAGTCATAATTTTAAAACAACTAAGTTTGTCTATGATTTGCTTAAAATTTTATTCAATAGCTAAAAATTATTTGGTATGTGATCAAAGTCATGGAATTCTGCACATTTTAGGGTAGAGTGGATATGGTGGTAAAATAGGCAGTGTAATGGATCCTCACGAGTAAATTTTATTACTTAAGTTTAAACACCCTAAATAAGCATCTCTTTTATTTTGTTAGGAAGCTGGAGCTCTGATGTCAGAGAGTGCACAGGCCCAGAGCAAGCAGCCCACGGGGGAGCTCCCGGTTTAATTCACGTGTGATCAACACACATCTTCCTGGACAAAGAGCTGTTTTGTAAAGGCCTTTTGGCAGCAGCGGGTCAAAGGTTCAATGTGTAGCATTTCTCATAGATTTACTTCCTGCCAAGAGAGTATAAAAGTGATGTCTCTTGAGACGATACCCCTCTTTTGTTCCCTGCATTTCTGTAGAATGCCATTTTCCCACTTCCAAGGACTGGGCCACACAATTTCATAGCTGGCATGGAGGGCAGCTCACAGTGAGAGCCGGAGGAACTTGGGAGGTTAAACACTGACGGCTGCTCCTTCAAGGGAAGGACGGAAATGCCTGCTTTCTGCCTAGAAGGCTGGGAGCAGCCGTGCTTTCTAGACTGGCAACTTTTGTGCTGTCCGCATGGCCGCAGACCACAGTGACCTTCCCTGAGACGTTATCGAAAGCTTGATATTCTCAGTCAATCTGTAGAGCACTTAGAGAGTTTCCCTGAGACGTTATCGAAATCTTGATATTCTCAGTCAATCTGTAGAGCACTTAGAGAGTTTCTGTGTAGCCACAGCTGGTCTTCAGTTAGCGTGCTTTGTTCCTCAAGGAGGTTTAGGGATGCTTTATCGTGGACATGAGGTTGAGTTAATTATCACCAGGAAACATTTCACCAAAACATTCTGTGCCTAACTATACCTAAAATAAGCCACCGGTGGTTACTCAGACTCTAGAAGTTTGAAGAACATTGGCTGCTAAGCCGTGTTGAACCGGACTGTCTTCTTGCTTCTGACTGATCATCTATCTGCCATCCTGTGAAGGTCGAAAAGACCCTGGCATAACATAAAGAAGACTCCTCAAGAACATCAAGACATTAAAAATGAAAGATACCCTCATCTAGGGAAGGGAGTATGGCTCAGTGGTTAAGAGCACTTTAGCTGCTCTTGCATAAGACCCAGGTTTTGTTCTAGCCCACACATGGTGGCCTACAGCCATATGTAACTCCAGTTCCTAGGGACTTGATGCCCTTTTTTGGTTTCTCCAGGCTTCTGCACACACATGTGTGGGTGCTTATGTGCTTGTGCATGTGCATGTGTGTGTGTGTGATTTCTCTGGTATCCAAGTGTTCTGTTGCAGAACGGTCTTAAAAAATCTTGCTCACTCGATTACTCACACCTGGCTGCTTTACTCTTCTTGTCTCTTTCATTGCTGACCTCTCAAGGATCCTGTAACATTTCATTAAACTCAGTAACAAGCAGTCAGTGTGGTCAGTTAAAAAGCAGCTTCGTTGCTTCATTATCTTATTCCAATGATGAGAATCAACTAAATTGTCCAAAAGATAGCTTTAGAGTTGTAAAAAGACTACACGATTACTAGAAATACTATCTAAATAGCCTCACGTATTATCATTTTTCAGAATAAATGTAGATGCCTCGTGCTTTTGAGAGCTGGTGCCTGTTCTAGATGCTTCTCTTTACTCTGTGGCAGCAGACAGCAACATAACCAGCAGAATCCAGAGCCTTCCATTTCCAAAGCTATCCATCCCAGAGTTTCTTTGATATGTCCCTGGTGTAAGTGGATCCAAAAAGCTTTTTCAGATAAACATTTGAAAGTGAGTTTTATATCATTTCTAAAATCAGGCAAGGGAAATTATCTCTTGAGGGACCCATCTCATTAAGTTGGCAGTTTTATTAAGCTCTATCAGCCCTTTGTTGTCGAAGAGCTCACGTTCCCAGGAGGTGTAAGTTCAGACACCCAAAACCCTAAGCATAAGTATATAATCTTCACAGAGGTCTAGCTGGTCTTAGACACTGGCTGGTTAGTAACACAGGATGAAATAACTCTGTCAGAATGGGATCTATCATAGATGCCCACGGAAGTCACAGTGGGTGGTACACTCCAATCAACCACCCCAGGAGGGCAGTGCAGAGTTGGAACAGTCGTGAAGACTAAGTTTCATATTTAATTAATCCTGAAAGTTTTAATTAGAAAACTGTCATACTAATTAATGCTCCTCAGATCATGGGGAAAGGAGACCAACTTTGAGGTTGACTTTAATCTGCCCTTTTAAAAGCAATGGTCCTTATTCAAGATGGTTTCAACCTCAATTTAATTCCTCATCTCAAAGACCAATTGTGCCACCCACTAATTTTGAGCCACAAACTGCTATACAGTTTCCCAGTTAAATCTATTAACTCAAGAGTCACAGTTAGCCACTGTAGGTTTTAGAAGTAATTGCTTTTGTCCGTCTACGGGAAGACACTGGTGCCATATTTCCAACACTAGACACTACACAACATTCAACCAACATATTTCTCATTTAAGATTTAGCACTCCATTTTAAAGTAAAAGATTTTCCTTTTTCTTGATTGCATTATTCTGGGTGTGTATAAAATATGTACTAAGATTCATGAAAGAATTATAAATCTATTTAATTGAGCGTTAAATGTTGTCAGCATGTGCAGAGCTTATGGTATGGCTGAGTTTGCAGAGGCGTTTGGGCTGTGTGCTTCTTTTCCATGCAAAGGGCACGTGCCAGCTCTGGGCCTTTCCAAACAGGAGCACCTGAGCCTTGGCACACAACCTCTGGGCTGTAGCCACATGGCAGGCTGCCAGGAACAGTTTCTTCACCAAAGGTCCATTGTTTCCTTGTTGGAACAATCTAAATTAGAACCATTGAGTTACCTCTGGGGATCCTCGTTCAATGGACCATGTGTTCATGCTGCCTTATTCAGATATTAATCATGCCACAGCATGACTCAGAGCCAGGAACTTGTCCATTTCAAACAAGGCCCAAGGTCCCAT
The DNA here is from genome assembly GCF_963924665.1 of Micromys minutus. Taxonomy (NCBI): domain Eukaryota; kingdom Metazoa; phylum Chordata; class Mammalia; order Rodentia; family Muridae; genus Micromys; species Micromys minutus. The sequence continues at coordinate 52,696,445 of NC_137984.1, read as the reverse complement.
ATTTCCTCTATGACAGTCTGAGTAAGCTCATGCAATCACAGAGTGGTAAGTTGGTGACTTAGTGGAGCCACAGATGGTAGCGAGCATGCCTGTAATCCAAGTTAAAAAAAAAAAGTCAAACAATTTCAGAATACATTACTCACAGACTTGGGCTAAAGCATATTGAAGAAAAGTGGGCTTCTAAAAACATTACATGTGCTGATTATTGAGAACCCTAAATGAGAGTGAATTTCTAGTCTCTAAATGAAAACTACATATAAAACTTTTTGGACACATAAACATAACAGATGGTAAGAAAAGAGATAAATTTATCAATGATTACCTGGACTGGTTACTATGAATTTACTTACATAGATTATATTGAATATAATGTTAATTTAGAAATATTCCTTCTTATTTCAAAAACAGTATTTACTTGTATTATGTCTTCATAAATATGTGGGCAGTACCCCGGGAGGCCAGAAGAGGGCCTCAGATTCCTCTGGGACTGGAGTTATAGATGGATGTGCAGCACCATGGGGTGCTGCAAACCAAACCTTGGCCTGCTGGAAGAACAGCCAGTGCCTTCAACCTCTGAGGCATCTCTCCAGCTTCAAGACTTCTTGCTTTTGAAAGGTATCCTTTAACAGGAAACAAACAAAAAAAAAAAAAAAAACAAATTCTCCTCCACTGAGCATAACAAAATAAGTTAGCAAAAAACAGGTTTTTTTAAATCACAAAAATGGTCTAAGTACCAAAGAAAGTCTATGTTTCCTACAGGCAAGGGTCAGGGGTCAGAGAGGTGAAGGGCAGAGAAAGGATCTTAGAATTTCACTGCTGCTAACGTTCGGGGTTACCGAGGGATGTTGACCAGAGATGACTCTCTGACACGGGCAGCAAGAACGAGCAAACCTTGAAGGCTCTGTCATGACGGTGGGAACCAGACGTCTCAGAAGGTTCAGGATGGATGACAGAGTAAGAGTAAAGGTCATTGTTTTAAATGTATGCTGAACAGAGACCTTAAAATGGGTGGTAAACACTACTGAAAAGTAAGGGTTAGACCTCGAATCCTGTGAACACTGGGACCAGGCCTCACATGCTATGGCAGATCCTACTTTTCCACCCCTAATGATTAACTAATTATAAAAGGAGGTTATGAAATTGAGAGGTAAAAACATGGGAGGTCTCTCAGGAGTGGAAATCAGCCATTTGATTTTCCTCTGTTGAGAACTTTCTGTTTAGATATGTGCCCTCATTTTTCTAAATTAAAAAACTTTATTTTAAAGAACAGAGATAAATGTAGAGATTTTAAAAGCATTTTTGCATAAAACTATATGAATATATTTTTGTCAGTACTTGATATTTTTTTAAGGTTTGATAGTATGCATTGAAATCTGACTAATTACATTGAGCATAAATTATGTGTAAAACAAAATGTAACATGGAAATAGTTAAAGTTTTCTTGGTGTGTAAAGATTAAACATAATGATTCTTAAATACCAAGAATTACGACAAGGCTACATCCTTAGCTCTTGAATTATTAATACTTTAAGGTCTAGGAGTACCATACTCTGAGAGGGTGATATATACTTTTATTTTCCTAAGAAGGAGTGAAGCTTCCATTTTTGGCCTTTCTTTATTTATATTTTTATTTCTATTTATTTTTATTTTTGCGCTTCATATGGTCTATGAGTTGTTTCTTGGGAATTCAGAGCTTTCTGGGACTAGTATTCAATTATCAGTGACTGTATATATTATGTCTGTTCGTTTGTGACTGGGTTATCTCACTCAGGATGTTATTCTCTACTTCCATCCATTTACTTAGGAATTTCATAAAGTCATTGTTTCTAGTAGCTGAGTAGTACTCCATTGTGTAAATGTACCACATTTTCTGTATCCATTCATCTACTGAAGGACATCTGGGTTCTTTCCAGCTTCTGGCTATTATAAATAGAGCTGCTATGAACAATGTGGTGCATGTGTCTTTGTTGTATGTTGGAGCATCTCTGGGGTATATGTCCAGAAGTGGAATAACTGGGTCTTCAGGTAGTATTATGTTCAATTTTCTGAGGAACCGCCAGACTGATTTCCAGAGTGGTTGTACCAGCTTACAACCCTACCAACAGTGGAGAAGTGTTCCTCTTTCTCCTCATCCTCGCCAGCATCTGCTTGATCTGAGTTTTTGATCTTAGCCATTCTGACTGGTATGAGGCAGAATCTCAGCATTGTTTTGATTTGCATTTCACTGATAGCTAATAATGTTGAGCATTTCCTTAGGTGCTTCTCATCCATTCAGTATTCCTCAGTTGAGAATTCTTTGTTTAGCTCTGTCCACCATTTTTTGATAGGATTGTTTGATTCTCTAGAGTTTAACTTTTTGAGTTCTTTGTATATATTGGATATTAGACCTCTATCAGATGTGGGATTGGTAAAGATCTTTTCCCAGTGTGTGCTTTCATTTTGTTTTCTTGACAGTGTTCTTAGCCTTATAGAAACTTTACAATCTCATGAGGTCCCATTTATTGATTCTTGATCTTAGAGCATAAGCCACTGGTGTTCTGTTCAGGAATTTATTCTCAGTGCTGATATGTTCAAGGTTCTTCCTCACTTTCTCTTCTATTAGTTTCAGTGTTCCTGGTTTTATGTGGAAATCCTTGATTCATTTGGACTTGAGCTTTGTATAGGGAGATAAGAATGGATCAATTTGTATTCTTCTCCATGATAGCCACTAGTTGGACCAGCACCATTGTTAAAAATACTATATTTTTTCCACTGGATGATTTTAGCTTCTTTGTCAAAGATCAAGTGACAATATGTGTCAGATCTTCTATTCTGTTCCATTGATATACCTGCCTGTCTCTGTACCAATACCATGTAGTTTTTTTTAACACAATTGCTTTGTAATATATCTTGAGGTCAGGGATAGTGATTCCTACAGAAGTTTTCTTGTTGTTGAGAATAGATTCACTATTCTAGGGTTTTGTTTTTTGTTATTCAATATGAATTTGCAAATTGTTCTTTCCAACTCTATGAAAAAGAATTGAGTTGGAATTTTGATGGGGATTTCATTGAATCTGTAGATTGCTTTTGGGAAGATAGCCATTTTTTACAATGTTGATCTGTCCAATCCAAGAGCATGAAAGATCTTTCCATCTTCTGAGATCTTCTTGAATGTCCTTCTTCAGAGGTTTGAACTTCTTGTCATACAGGTCCTTTACTTGCTTAGTTATAGTCACACCAAGGTGTCTCATATTGTTTGTGTCCATTGTAAAGGGTTTTGCTTTTATTTTTTATTGGGTTATTATATTAGGCTTTTTGATATCTTGCTTCTTGAGTTGTTTTCTAAAAATACATTTGGGATATTAGTTTTCTGTCCACAGCTATCACTACCCAGACCCAATTGGGAAAGAATTGGTCTCCCAGAAGTGCTGACACACAGGCTTACAGGAGGGTCAAGGAACTGTCAGAATCAGAAAGACCAGTTAAAACTAGAGATAAGCAGATGGCCAGAGGCAAGTCCAAGAATGTAAGCAACAGAAACCGAGGCCACTTGGCATCATCAGAACCCAGTTCTTCCCCCACAGCAAGTCCTGGATATACCAACACACTGAAAAGCAAGATTCTGATTTAAAATCACAATTCATGATGATGTTACAGTACTTTAAGAAGGTCATAAATAACTCTCTTAAAGAAATACAGAACAACACAGGTAAACAAGTAGAGGCCCTTAGAGAAAACAGGTAAAGGACTTGAATAAAACCATCCAGGATTTAAAGATGGAAATAGAAACAATAAAGAAACCACAAAGGGAGACAACCCTGGAAATAGAAAACCTGGGGAAAAAATTAGGAGTCATAGATGTAAGCATCACTAACAGAATACAAGAGATGGAAGAGAGACTCTTGGGGGCAGAAAATACCATAGAAAACATTGACACAAAAACACTCAAATAAAATTCAAAATGAAAAAATCTCCTAACCCAAAACATCCAGAAAATCCAGAACAAAATGAGAAGATCATACCTGAGAATAGTAGGTATAGAAGAGAGGGAAGATTACAAACTTAAGGACCAGTAAAAATCTTCAACAAAATTATAAAAGAAAACTTCTCTAACCTAATGAAAGATATGCCCACAAACACATAATAAGCCTACAGAATTCTGAATAGATTTGACTAGAAAAGAAATTGTTCAAGTTACAGAATAGTCAAAAGACCAAATGCACAAAACAAAGAAAAACTATTAAAAGAAGTAGGGCAAAAAGGTCAAATAACACACAAAGGCAGACCTATCAGAATCACACCAGATTTCTCTACAGAGACTCTGAAAGCTAGAAGATCCTGGGCAGAAGTCACACAGATCCTAAGAGACCACAAATGCCAGGCCAGGCTACTATAATCAGCTAAATTCTCATTTACCATAGATGAAAAAACCAAGATATTCCACAACAAAACCAAATTTACACAATATATTTTCACAAATTCATCTCTACAAAGGTAATAGATGGAAAACTTCAACACAAGAAGAGAAACCAAATCTTAGAAACAGCAAGGAAGTAATCTTTCAACTAACCCCAAAAAGACAGCCACACAAACATAATTTCATGTTTAACAACAAAAATAACAAGAAACAACAATCACTGGTTTCCAATATCTCTCAATATCAATGGACTGAATCCCCCCAAAAAAGACACAGACTAACAGACTGAATGCATAAGGAGGACTCAAAATTTTGCTGCATACAGGAAACACATCTCAATGACAAAGACAGGCAGTATGTTGGAGTAAAAGGCTGGAAAACAATTTTCCAAGAAAATGGTCCCAAAAAACAAGTTGGAATAGCCATTCTAATAGCAAATAAAATTGACTTTCAACCAAAAGTTATCAAAAAGATAAGAAAGGACACTTCATACTTTAAAAAAAAAATCCATCAAGATGAAATTCAATTCTGAATATCTATGCTCCAAATGCAAAGGCACCTACATTCATAAAAAAATTTTACTAAAGCTCAAAGCACACACTTCACCTCACACAATAACAGTGGGAGACTTCAACATTCCACTCTCATAAATGGACCGATAATGGAAACAGAAACTAAACAGAGAAACACTGAAACTAACAGAAGTTATGAACCAAATGGATATAACAGACATCTCTAGAACATTTCATCCTAAAACAAAAGAATATACCTTCTCAGCACCTCATGGTACCTTCTCCAAAACTGACCATATAATTGGTCACAAAACAGGCTTCAACAGATACAATTAGATTTAAATTATCTTATGTATCCTACCAGATCACCATAGACTAACACTGGTCTTCAATAACAACAAAAACAACAGAAAGCCCATATACACATGGAGGCTGAATGATGCTCAGCACAATGATAATTTGGTGAAGGAAGACATAAAGAAAATTTATAGACTTTTTAGAATTTAATGAAAATGAAGACACAATGTACCCAAACTTATGGGACACAAAGAAAGCAGTTCTAAGAGGAAAACTTGTAGTACCTCCAAAAAGAACCCAGTGACAGCATACACTAATAGCACACCTAAAAGCTCTAGAACAAAAAGAAGCAAATACAATAAGAAGGTTAGACGGCAGAAAATAGTCAAACTCCGGGTTGAAATCAAACAAGGAGAAAAAAAGAACTATACAAAGAATCAATAAAACAAGCTGGTTCTTTGAGAAAATCAAGAAGATCGATAAACTCTTAGCCAGATTACCCAGAAGGCACAGAGGCAATATTCAAATTATCAAAACCAGAAATGAAAAAGGAGACATAAGAACAGAAACTGAGGAAATTTTTAAAAATCATCAGATCCTACTACAAAAGCCTATACTCAACAAAACTTGGAAATTTGGATGAAATGAACAATTTTCTAGACAGATACCAGGTACTGAAGTTCAATTAGGACCAGATAAACCATTTAAACAGTCCAATACCCCTAAAGAAATAGAAGTAGTCATCAAAAACCTCCCAACTGAATAAAAGCCCAGGATGCAGAATTCTATCGGACCTTTATAAAAGACCCAATACCAATACTCTCCAAACTATTCTATGAAATAGAAACAAAAGGAACACTACCAAATTCTTTCTTAGAAGCCACAATTATGCTCATTCCTAAACCACACAAAGACCCTACAAAGAAGGAGAACTTCATTTCCTCATGAACATCTATGAAAAAATACTCAATTAAATTATTGCAAACTGAATCCAAGAACATATCAAAATGATCATTCACTATGATCAAGTAGGCTTCATCCCAGGGATGCAGGTATGGTTCAATATACAAAATTAATCAATGTAATACACCATATAAACAAACTCAAAGGAAAACAAAACACATGATCATTTCATTAGATCCTGAGAAAGCATTTGACAAAATTCAACACTCCTTCATGATAAAAGTCTCTGAAAGATCATGAATCCAAGGCCCATAACTAAACATAGTAAAAGCAATATACAGCAAACCAGTAGCCAACATCAAACTAAATGGAGAGAAACTTGAAGCAATTCCAGTAAACTCAGGGACTAGCAGGTACTGGCAAGGATGTGGAAAAAGAGGAACACTCCTCCATTGTTGGTGGGGTTGTAAACTGGTATCACCACTTTGAAAATCACTCTGGTGGTTCCTCAGAAAAGTAAGCATAATACTTCCTGAGGACCCAGCTATACCATTCCTGAATATATACCCAAAAGATGCTCTAACGTACAACAAAGACATATGTTCCACCATGTTCATAGCAGCCTTGTTTATAATAGCTGGTAGCCAGAAAGAACCCAGATGTCCTTCAACAGAGAAATGGAAACAGAAAATGTGGTACATTTACACAATAGAGCACTACTCTGCTATTAAAAAGAATGAGTTCATGAAATTTTTAGGCAAATGGATGGATATAGAAAATATTTTCCTGCATGAAGTAATCCAATCACAAAATTGCACCTATGGTATGCACTCACTGATAAGTGGATGTTAACCATAAAGTCAGAATACCTAAGATACAATTCACAGACCACATGAAGCTTGAGAAGAAGAATGGCCAAAGTGCAGATTCTTAGAAGGGGGAACAAAATTAGTCTCAGGAGGAAATATGGAGACAAAACTTGGGGCAGAAAATGAAGGAAAGGCCATCCAGAGACTGCCCCACCTGGGGATCCAGCCCATATTTAGCCACCAAACTCAAACAATATTGCTGATAAAACCAAGAAATACATGATGACAGGAGCCTGATAAAATTGTCTTCTGAGGGATTCTGCCAGACCATGACAAATACAGAGGCAGATGCTCACAGTCAACCATAGAACTGAGATGGGGTCCTTAATGGAGGAGTTAGAGAAAGAATTGAAGGAGTCGAAGGGGTCTGCAACCCCACAAGAACAACAATACCAACTAACTAGAATTCACAGAGATTAAACCACTATCCAAAGAGCACACATGGATGGACCCAAGGCTCCAGCTGCACATGTAGCAGAGGATGGCCTTGGGCATCAACGGGAGGAGAAGCCCTTGGTCTGGCCAAGGCTTGATGCTGCAGTGTAGGAGAATGTCATCGTGGGGAAGTGGGTGAACACCCTCATAGAAGCAGGGGGAGGGGTGATGGGATAGGGGATGTTAAGGGGAATCTGGGAAAGAAAAGAACAAGTGAAATGTAAATAAAATGTATCCAATAAAATCAGGAAAATAGGATCTGTGAAGAATCATGTTGAAAATTTATAGGATTGAATTTAACTATAGATTGCTTTTGGTAGGATAGTCATTTTTACCATGTTAATGCTTCTGATCCATGAGCATAGATCTTTCCATCGTCTGATGCCTTCTTCAATTTCTTCCTTCAGAGACTTTGTTTTTATCATATAAGTCTTCCATGTGTTTGGTTTGTTATTCTAAGGTGTTTTCTATCATTTGGGGCTGTTGTGAACAGTGTAGCTTCCCGCTTTCTTCCTCGGCCCCTCTGTCATTTGTTTACTGGGATATTGATTTTTGTAAGTTAGTTTTATATCCAGCTACTTTGTTGAATGTGACTACCAGCTGTAGAAGTTTCTTTTTTTAAAGAAATATAAAATTATTTATTGACCAATGTTTCCCATTATTTACAATAAAGTAAATACACAGTTGGATGACATTCTAAAACTACAAAGTTACTTCTCTGGCTCATTTAACCAGATCCCAAATCCTAAAAAGATTGATCCTGCCAGTAAGACATGAGTCGGGGGTTAAGGAAAAGCCTCCAGGTCATTGATTGATGTCAGCAAATTTTGTTCACGTAGTCAGCAGGGCTTAAGTTCCCAACATCAGCTCAACCATGACTCTATTTCCACAGCAAACAGGTTTTATGAATCATAAGAATGTTGGTTCATCAGAGGAACCTTTACAGACTGGCTGACCTGGCCCTGCCTCTGTAGACCAGCTGGCCTCTTAAATCCGAGCTCTACAGCGTTGGGATTAAAGGTGTGCACCACCACACTCAACCCAATCTTGTTACTGAATCACACTACTACTTCATCTAATTCCATTTTCTGAAGGGGGAGTTGATATGGACAACATTCTGTAAATAAACATCTGTATTTATTTGATAATATATCAATTCTCATGTTGCTTTTAAACTCTCCAATAAATTACAGACTCTGCTTAATCTGAATGGTTATGGTTTAGGAAAATGTTCACAAAGATGGAGTCTCATCAACGTGTGTTTTCATCTTCAGTTGTTTTGAGTATTAAAAAAAAAACAAAACCAGCAAGTTATGTGTTTTATGTATACACCACATACGAACAAAAAATCTAGAATGGTCCTTTGTGTCCCAGTTAAAAGTAAGTTCTGACTTTAGTAATGACTGTAAAATCTTCCCAGCATTTATGAAAAGCTATTCTTCAAAGCTGAGGAAATACAACTTGGTATCAAATATTCTATTGTTAAAGGAAGAAACTACAGAAAGTTCTTACTTGTTCAAATGAATCAGTGCCTTTTGATGCAAAACAAAACCCCAAAATATCCCAGCTACTGTCAATACTTTCAAAACAAGCATATCAAACTTGATTTTCATTAGAATGCTATTTTTCCACACTAATTCAGAACCCAAGATCCAGATTATATATGTGTGTGTGTGTGTCTGTGTCTGTGTGTGTGTGTCTCTGTGTGTGTATGATGTATATATGATGATGTGTGTGATGATGTATATGTATGTATGTGCCTCATCTCCGGGACAACAATGCCAAGTCATCCTCTCCTCGTAGGAGGCAATGACAATCTGAGGACACTTCATGTTCGCCTCCTTTGCCAGCACCAGGTCAGCCTCCTCTGAGTCCTTTCCTGTCATGAGAAACATGAACTCTCCACTGCTGTCTGTGGCACCGATTATTCGTTCAGGATCAAGGCCTCTGGCCAAGCCCCTGGTTTGTCAGCGCATCTCTTTTCTTCTTCGATTTGCTATCATCAGATTCACTGTCAGATAAAGATTTCCTTTTTGTAACATCGTTTTCTTTACCAGCTTTTTGAGAATTAGAAAATACTTCAGTTAATTCTGGACAATCTAAATTTTCTTTTGGTTCCTAAGTAGATCAGCATCTGTGAACCCTTCCACTTCAGGAAATGCTCCACCTTCCCATTCACCACACTAAGGTCTGGTACTTTTTCTACCACAAATTCTTCAGGTTCTACCTCTTTAACTTTTTTACTCTTCCCATTTCTTTACCATGTTTTGCAATGTAGTTTTATTGGAGGCTCCTGAGCCTGTGCCTGCGCCTGCGCCTGCGCCTGCGCGCTTCAGTTCAGCCACATTGAGAGAGGGCGCGGGCAGTTTCACGTGGGAAAGACGGGGAGATGTAGGAGTTTCTTGGTGAGATTTTTAGGATCACTTGTATGTACTATCATATCATCTGCAAATAAAGATACTTAGACTTCTTTCCTTACAATCTGTACCCCTTGATCTTCTTGGGTTGTTTTATTGCTTTAGCCAATAAAATACTGTGTAGGCAGCAAGAGAGTAGACAGTCTTCTCTTTTTTCCCCGATTTTAGTGGACTTGCTTTGAATTTGTCCGGGGCTTGCAGTAAACTTCCCTGATTGTGTTGAGGTATGTAATTTGTATCCTTAATCTCTCAAGGACTTTTATCATTTAGGAGTATTGGATTTTGTCAGACTGTCTAATAAGATAATCATGGATTTTTTTTCTTTCAGTTTGTTTATATGGTGGGTTACACTGATGGATTCTCATATATTGAACCACCATGGCATCTCTTGATACAGCCTACTTAATTATGGTGGATAACCTATTTGTTATGTTCTTGGATCCAGTTTGCAAGTATTTTATTGAGAATTTTTGCATTTGTGCTCATGGGAGAAATTGGTATGTAATTCTTTGTTGGGCTTTTATGTAATTTGGGTATCAGGGTAAGTGTAGCCTCATAACATGAATTTTGCAATTTATCTTCTGTTTCTATTTTTGGAATAATTGAGAAATATTGGCATCAATTCTTCTTTGAAAGTCTGATAGAATTCTTTGCTAAAACTATCTGGCTCTGGGCCTTTTTCGGTTGGGAGACTTTTAATGACTGCTTCTATTTTACTAGGGGTTATATGTCTACATAGATTACTTATCTAATATTGATTTAACTTTGATAAGAGGTACCTATCAATAAAAGTATCCATTTCTAGATTTTCCAACTTGGTAGAAATACAGGTTTGTAAAGTGTTTCCTTATGATTATCTGTATCTCCTCAATGTCTTTCATTATGTCTCCCTTTCAATTCTGATTTTGTTAATTTGGATAGTCTCTGCATGCATGCATGTGTGTTTGTGTGTGTGTGTGTTTGTGTGTGTGTGTGTGTGTGTGTGTGTGTGTGTGTGTGTTAGTTAATTTGGATGAGGACTTGTTGATCTTATTGAGTTTTTGCAAAGATCCAACTCTTTGTTTTATAACTCGTTGTATTATTTTCTTTGCTTCTATTTTATTGATCTTAGCTCTGAGATTAATGGTTTTTTTGCCATCTGCTTCTTTAGGGTATGGTTTCTTTTTTTTTCTAGAGCTTCTGGGTATTCTGTTAGTTTGCTAGAACAATATATCTCCAGGTTTTACATAAGCACTGAGTCCTATGCACTTGCCACTGAGAACTGCTGTCATGTGTCCCGTAAATTTGGGTATGTTGTGCATTCATTCTCATTCTAGTATAGCAAGTCTTTAATTTCTGTCTTGGCTCATTTCTTATTCAATAGTGAGTTGTTCAGTTTTCATGAGTTTGTAAGTTTCTGTTATTTCTGTTGATGTCCAGCTTTAATCTGTGGTGATCTGATACAATACCAGGTAACTTCAATTTCCTTTTATATGTTGAGACTTGTGTTCAAGTGTGTAGTCAATTTTGGAGTTCCATGTGGCACTGAGAAAAATGTATACTCTTTTGTATTTGAGTGAAATGTTCTATAGACGTCTGTCAGGCCCATTTGTTTTATAACATTTATTAGCTTCAGAATTTCTCTTTTTAGTTTTTGACTGGATAACCTGTCTATTGGTGAGAGTGGGGTATTGAAGTCTCTCATTATCAGCATGTGAGGGTTAATATGTGATTTAAGCTGTAGACATGTTTATTTTATATAAGTGGATACTCTTGTGTTTGGGGCATAGGTGTTAAGAGCGGGAATGTCTTCTTGGTGGATTTTTCTTTAATGAGTATATAGTGTCCGTCCCCATCTCTTCTGATTAGTTTTTGTCTGACACCTATTTTTTCAGATTTTGAAGTGGCAATACCAGCTTGCTTCTTGGTTCATTTGTTTGAAACATTTTGTTCCCATCCTTTATGTTGCTATAAATATATACAAAATGAATGACCTTTTATCCCACACTAGTATCGGTTCCCGTAGGGTCACATGGCACTGTGGGGTATCTGTATCTCAGTGGCTCCATGCTGTTTCAAAGAACTCAGGCACAGTCCACACCACCCACCCCTGCTGCTTCTGTCCCCGTGGCCTATGACCTCCCCAGCATGCTGCTTTCGCTCATTTTCCTCCACTGCCCAGTAAAAACATGACTCCACAATCATTAACTTATCAAACAAGTTTATATTCTAGACTCTCAGTCCACAATCTCTCTACACAATAAGCTTACAACCAGTTGACAAAGATATAAACTGCCCACCTAGATAAGATAAATTGACCCATAGAAACCCTTAGAAATAGTCATAACAACCTTATCCATCTAGAGATGTGCTGAGAGAAACATCCATGTCTGCCTCCGTGTTGCATCCTCTTGAGTCTCCTGCTTTCTTCACCTCTTCTTTCCTAGACTTTCCCTGCCTTACTCTCTACTGTCCAATCATGTAGCGCTTTGACATTGCCCTACCCTTTGATCCTGACGTAATGTTTGTCTTTGGTGTTGAGGTGTGTTCCTTGGATGCAGCAGAAGGAAAGATTCTATCCATCTGTTAGTCTGTGCCTTTTTATTGCATAAGTGAAACCATTGATGTTGAAAGGTATAAATTACCAATGATGATTGATTCCTGTTATTTTGTTGTTGGTGGTGGTGGGTAGTGGTGTGTGTGTGTGTGTGTGTGTGTGTGTGTGTGTGTGTGTGTGTGTGTTTTCCTTTTGATTTATAGGCATCTTCTTTAGGTTAGGAAATTTTTTCTTTGATTTTATTAAATTTTTTTTCTATATTTTATTGAAAATATTTTTGAGCCTTTGGCCTGGGTTTCTTCTTCTCTTCCATTCTTATTAGTCTTAGTATCCCAGATTTTCTAGATGTCTTGTGCTGAACTACTGCTCAGCATCTAGGTACTGAGGAAGGCAGGGAGCTAGCATTAGTGACTGGGGCCAAACACTGATAGCTTCTGGCAATTACTTCCTGCTGATAGCAACAGGAAATTAAACAAAGAAACTTAGTTACCTGGACTCTTTATTCTTTGACTCAGGTGCCTTTGGATGATCAGGTGAGAGGCTCTGAGTTCATTAACTTTTCACGAGCCAGAGAGAAAAGTAAAGAATGTCAGGCACACATACACACACTTACTCACACAGACACACGCACACTCACTCAGTTAGACTTGACACCTGTTTCATCAATTTCACAAGTACACATGCATTCTTATATACATACACATATGTATAGATAAATAATAAGGCACATATACATATATACAAATAAATATATTAAGTGAATGGAGCAGAGCCCCAACAGCCATACTTTATTTTTTCTCAGACATTTTTGTACATTTTTAGACAAAAGTTCTTTATAAAATTACCTCACAGATAAAATGTTCTACAAAAGGGAGTTAGTTATAAAGGGTGTTGATAGTTAGGTTGAAAGCAGTGTTTCATTCTGTAATTGAGTTCAAAGCAACATTTTCACATGGCCTTACCTTATCATAGTGTACACAGTGGCCTTATCCTTGGACCTGACCTAGAATGAATGTTTTCCCTTGGCCACTAATCTGTCTGAAACCTGTTTCTCTTCTTAGTGCAGTTTATGAAAGCTTTTTATATTCCTTATTATTCAGCCTCTACTTACAGTTTAATAAGAAGGGGTACATTCTATTCTTGATTCTAACTTTATGATATCATTTTATTGGCAGAACAACTAAAACAATCTCCTTAAACTTTCTTTCTGAAATAATTTGAATCAAATCAAGAATTATATAAAGTCATTAATACATCTAATCAGCATTGTTATATGAAAGTGATTTTTATATGGATCTTCAGGGAATTTGCCCAATAGGGTGGGCTGCTGCCCAAGAATCACTAGTCTGTTTAATAGTGTCAGGAAAGGCACACCAGGGATTAAGTCTCTGGGGACCTTGCCTTACAGAGCACACCATGAACTGCAGCCACGTAAAACAGCAGGTCATCTCTGGAAAACTCATTTGCTTGACATAGTCTTTCCTGCATGGCTTGTGCCAGACTCATTCTGGGAATTTTTTTTAAAGATGTTCCTTGTCCCATGTATCCATTTCTCCTATCATATCTTCAACACCTGAGATCCTGTCTTCCATTCTTTCTTGTATTCTGTTGGTAATTCTTGCCTTTGTAGTTCCTGCTCAAGTTCCTAGATTTTTTTCACTACTAGGATTCCTTTAGTTTGGGTTTCCTTTACTGATTCTAATTCCATTTTTAGGTCTTGAACAGTTTTATTTGTTTCTTTCCACTGTTTGTGTTTTCCAGATTTCTTTAAGGGATTTACTAATTTTCTCTGTTAGGATATCTATCATCTTAACACACAGCATTTTAATGTCCTTTTCCCTTGTATTTCAGGTATGTTGGAATATTCTGAGCCTGCTGTATCAAGTAGAGACAGGATGCCCTGGCTGTTATTTACTGTATTTTAACGCTGATATTTAGCATCTAGGATTGGGAAGTTTATAGGTCTAGGTGGTAATATCATCTGGGGTTGTCTTTCCTGTTTCCTTTCTGAATTTTTAATAGAGTATTGTGGCTGTGTGTTGCCTGGTAGGAAATATTCTGTGGACCTGATAGATGTAGTACCTGGGGGTTGCAGGTAAAATGTGTTTCTGAGCATTAGGAGCTGACACTTAGGAAAAGGAATAACCTAAGCCTCTGAGGGGGTTTACATGAAGGAGCAAAGCAGAAATGTTCCACCAGGATCTGCTTATTTAGGTTCCTTGAAAGAGGAGCAGAGAGTGAAGAATGGTCACTCCAGCAGGTCTGCTATAGTGCCTGCTGAGTTGGGGCCTGAGATAAAGCAATAAGTAGGGAGAAGGAGGTTAGGACGGGAGGGTCTGTAGGATGCACAGGAGATATGGGGTGGTGGGGAGAAGGCTTCAGTAGGTATTCTCTTGCAGAGCTGGGGATAAACCTGGGTGACTGTATTTGGAGGAGAGGAAGAAGTGGTCAACAATTTGCTCAGCTGATGTATTCACAGTGAATGTCTGGTGGTGTTGGAGGCTAGGGTAATGAAATGCTTTGGGGGAAGGAAGCTTAAAGGAGAAGATCTTCATGATCTACCAGGGATGGAATCAAAAAGAAAAGAAAGACTACAGCCTGTGTTCTCTTACAGAGCTGGGGATGGGACTGGGGGATTGGATTTGGAGGGACAGAAAGAGAAGTGAAGATCTGCAGTCATCCTACCTGTTTCCTGGCAGGAGTAACCTGTGGGTCAATGGGTAGTGCCTGCTGGAGTTCAGGGCTGGGATGCAGCAATGGGAATAGGGAGGGAGAAGTTGGCATGGGAGGTGGATAGGGGCTGCAGTGTTCTGCAGAGTGAGGAGAAGTCTAGGGGGTTGGATTTGGAGGAGAGAAGGGAATGGTACATGTCAGTTAGCTCATCTCTTTCCTACTCAGCTGGAGAGTTCCCAGGAAATCCTGGTGCTATTTTCAGTAGCCACTAACCTCGGCTGGTAGTCTTGGGTTGTAAATGTTCATGGAAATTTAAAGCATAAATTTGGTTCATAGCACAATAAGTTATATATGGAGATCATAGATTATTTTCCATCTGATCCCACAGATCATTTCATAGGTTTTCATCTGTTGTAGTTTATATAGTTTTCGTTAACTGAATACTGTTCCATTATCCGTTATATTCCTTGTTTACTCCTTAAACAAGGAATGCAGATGTTTTGTTAATAATATTCTGAATGCTTTTAAATGAATACAGTTTTAAATTAAAATACATAGTAGTTTTCAGTAATGGTTCTTAGTAATAGTTCTACTTATTATATATGTGCAAACATAAGATTTTTTGTTTCTTCAGTCATAAGACTTTCAAAGTTAACAGGAAGTGAATGACCCCTCCCTTAAAAGAACATAATCATACTACTGAGCAATTTCATATTTAAACTATTCATAAAGACAGGGATCTTTTCTCAAAATTGTAGATTCATAGGGGAAATAAAAAGATGGATGATACATGACTTAAAAGAAAAATGATTAAGACAAACATTTCTGATTAGTGAAATAAATCACAACCTAAGTGGGTAAGTCTTAATTTCTTCCTGAGACTCAAGAGACAACACATCATTGCAAATGATTAATTCACTTGCATGAGTTGAAAGTTAATTTTTAGTCATTACACAGAAATCAGAGATACTGTTGAACTGGCTTGGTGAATCTCAACATCCTGTCTTTACCCATGTAAGAGAGGGTGTCTGTGGCCAGTCTTGTCTCTTGAGCTAAGAAGAGTACAGCTTGGTTAGTGCTAGAGGGGAGAGCTGAGCACTGATCACAGGGTATTTTGGCAAAGAAACCCCTAAGTGATCTGCAAATGGAACCCCTGAATGTCTCTCTTTGTGTTCTGTTCTTAGCTTGAACCCAATAGATATGTGAATGGGGATTCATTTTTCCCATGTTAGATTCTCCCTTCTCCTTACGCACAATGCAAATTCCCATTTTAATTAGTGTGTGTGTGTGTACTTTATTTTCTCCTCAGTGAAAAGATCAAAAGATGACTTCTTGTAAAAAAAGACAAGAAAGCGTGGTTCAGTATCTGTTCTGGTGGGGTAAGATATTGACTGTGTGCTCAGAGCAAGTGAAGAGGAAGCAATGAAATGTTATTTTAATTATCTCAGATACAGCTCAGCCTTTTCCTATTATTACCTCACATCACCTCACTGCTGAGTATGTGGCCTTGCTTTCATTGACTTGGTAAATAAATCTGCAGCCTGTTTTCCCAGAGGGCTAGAGCAACAAAACACCACTCGAGTCCCCTCTCCTGTTCACTAGTGTCCATTCTAGTTACTGCCACCTTAATTGTTTCCCAAAGAAACTACACTAAGCAGGTGGTTTATGTCATATGCTTATAAATTACAGGATAAGAATAATTTAGGGTAAAACCAGTCCCTACAGCCATGCATTTACATTCATAATAACAGAACTATCTTAATGTGCTTGTGACTGGGCTCAATCAGAAATATTTCAATCCTGCCCCAGAGTGCTGGCTACATATGCTGGGTGATCACATGCAGAGAAACATACTACGTACTGCATACGTAGCTATGAGACAAGTTAAATAAGATGGTCAGCTCTTCCGGGAACTCTGTATCCTCTGCCCACTTGTCCCACACGGCCAGTCATTATTGTACTGGACACTGCAGACTCAGCTGTTCTATCTCTCCAGATGTTCCAGTGGTTCATCTCATCCTGCATCTCCCTGTTTCTTTCTGTCTCTCTCTATATGTTATGTCTCTGTCTGTTTCTCTGTGTGTGTGCAGGTACCCACACGGGCCAGAAGGTGTTACATATCCTGGAGCTGGAGTTATAGGTGGTTGAGCCTCCTGCACAGGGCAGTGGGAAGTGAAAGCACTGTAGGAGTTTAACCACTAGGTCACCTCTTCACTCCCATAATTTAATTCTTAAATAACCTTCCTTTTTCTTTGTCTTCTCTTCACACTTTTTTGTTTTATTCAAAACAGGGTCTCTCTCTGTGGCTCTGTCTGTCTGTCTTACAGTTGGCAATTTTATTAGAGGTGGTTTAGAAATTATAATAAGGCACAGGTCCCTGGGAACTTGGAAGAAAAGCAAGAACACTGTCCATCCTCAGCGGAAGGGTAGTCAACTTCTTCTGCCAACGTTCTACCTCAGAAAAAGCTGCACAGAACTTTTACTGTTCAAGCAGCAGAACTGAACTGGGGTGCACACTCCCAGGCCAAGGCCAGACCCAGCCCAGCTGCATCTGGACGGGCGGCCCTCCCATGCACAGGTCGCTGGGAGCTCAGAAAAGTGGCAAGAACGCTTTCCATCCTAAGCAGAAGGATCAACAGAAGAAACAGGCTCTATGTAGAGACAACAAGATCACCTATAATCACAGATAACAAAACGGCAAGAGGAAAGCAAAAGAACCTAAGCAATGCAAACCAAGACAACCTGGCAACATCAGAAGACAGCTTTCCCACCACAGCAAGTAGTGGATTGCCAAACACACCAGAAAAACAAGACTCACACTTGAAATCATACTTCATGATGATGATGGAGGTCTTGGAGAATTGCATAAATAACTCCTTTAAACAATTACAGGAGAACCAGGAAAATCACTCAAAGAACTACAGGAAAACAGAAACAAACAGGTAAAGGAATTGAAAATGGAAATAGAAACAATAAAGAAATCACAAAAAAAGACAACCCTGGAGATAAAAAACCAAAAAAAAAAAAAAAAAAAAAAAAAAAAAAAAAAATCAGGAGTCAAAGATGCAAGCATCACCTATAAACTACAAGAGACAGAAGAGAGGATCTCAGGGGAAAAAGACAACATAGGAAACATAGACAACACATAGAAGATGAAAAAACCAAAAGCTCCTAATCCAAAATGTCCAGGAGATCCAGGATACAATGAGAAGAAAAAACTTAAGGATAATAGGTGTAGAAGAGGGTGAGGAATATCAACTAAAAGGCACAGAAAATATCTTCAACAAAATCATAGAAGAAAACTTTCCTGCCCTTAAGAATGAGTTGACCATGAACATACAGGAAGCCTACAGAACTCCAAATAAATTGGACCAGAAAAGAAACTCCTCCCAACACATAATAGTCAAAACACCAAATATTCTAAACAAAGAAAGAATCCTAAAAGCTGTAAGGGAAAAAGGACAAGTAACATATAAAGGCAAACCAATCAGAATTACACAAGACTTCTCAACCGAGATTATGAAAGCTAGAAGATCCTGGGCAGATGTCATACAGACCCTAAGAGAACACAAATGCCAGCCCAGGTCACTATATCCAGCTTTCAATCACCATAAATGGAGAAACCAGGCTATTCAACAACAGAACCAAATTTACACAATATCTGTCCACAAATCCAGCCCTACAAAAAATGATAAATGGAAAAATCCAACACAAGGAAGAAACTACACCCATGGAAAAGCAAACACACACACACACACACACACACACACACACATACACACACACACACACACACACACACACAGAGAGAGAGAGAGAGAGAGAGAGAGAGAGAGAGAGAGAGAAACATAAGTCTACCTCTAACTACAAAAATAACAGGAAAACAAAATCACTATTCCATAATTTCTCTTCACATCAATGAGCTGAATTCTCCAACAAAAAGACAAAGACTATCAAACTGGATACATAAACAGGATCCAGCATTTTGCTGCCTATAGGAAACTCATCTCAGAGACAAAGACAGACAGTAGCTCAGAGTAAAAGACTCAGAAAAAAAATCGTTCAAGCAAATAGACCCAGGAAACAAGCTGGAGTAGCTATTCTAATATCAAATAAAATAGATTTTTAACCAAAGTTATCAAAAAAGATAAGGAGAAACACGTTTTACTCACCACAGGAAAAATCTATCAAGATGAACTCTGAATCTTGAACACCTATACTCAAAATTCAAGGGCACCCACATTTATAAGAGTAATTCTACTAAAGCTCAAAGCATATATTGCACCACACACAATAATAACAGGAGACTTCAACACCCCATTTTCATCAATGGACAGATCATGAAAGCAGAAACTGAACACAGACAGGGCAAAGCTAGCAGAAGTTATGAACCAACTGGAATTAATAGACATCTACATTTTATCCAAAAACAAAAGAATATACCTTCTTCTCAGCACCTCACGGTACCTCTTCCAAAATTGACCATACAGTTGGTCCCAAGCATCCTATCAGATCACCATGGACTAAGGCTGGTTTTTAATAACAACAAAACAACAAAAAGCCCACATATACATGGCCGCTGCACAATGCTCTGCTCAATGATAGCTTGGTCAAGGAAGAAATAAAAAAAGAAATCAAGGATTTTTAAAGATTTTAACAAAAACGACATTACTACAATCCCAAAATTATGGAATGCAATGAAGGCAGTACTGAGAGGAAAACTCATAGCTCTGAGTGCCTCCAAAAAGAAACTGGAGAGAGCACACACTAGCAGCTTAACAGCACAGTTGAAAGCTCTAGAACAAAAAGAAGCAGATACACCAAAGATAAGTAGACAGCAAGAAATAATCAAACTTAGAGCAGAAACCAAACACATAGAAAAAAAAAACTATACAAAGAATAAACAAAACCAAGAGCTGTTTTTTTTTTTTTTTTGAGAAAATCAACAAGATCGATAAACCCTTAGCCAGAATAACTAGAGGGCAAAAAGAGAGTATCCAAATTAACAAAATCAGAAATGAAAGAAGAAACATAAAAACAGAAACTGATGAAATTCAAGAAATCCTCAGGTCATATTACAAAAGTCTATACTCAACAAAACTGGAAAATCTGGAGGAAGTAGATAAATTTCTAGACAAATACCAAATACCAAAGTTAAGTGAGGACCAGATAAACCATCTAGACAGTCCCAAAACACCTAAAGAAATAGAAGTAGTCATCAAAAGCCTCCCAACTGAAAAAAAAGCCCAGGACCAGATGGGTTCAGTGCAGAATTTTATCAAACCTTTATAAAAGATTCAATACCAATACTCTCCAAACTATTCTATGAAATAGAAACAGAAGGAACACTACTAAATTCTTTCTATGAAGCCACAATTATGCTCATTCCTAAACCACACAAAAACCTTACAAAGAAAGAGAACTTTAGACCAATTTCTCTCATGAACATCTATGCAAAAATACTCAATAAAATTCTTTCAAACTGAATTCAAGAACACATCAAAGCAATCATCCCCCATGAGCAAGTAGGCTTTATCCCAGGGATGCAAGGATAGTTCAACATACAAAAATCCATCAATGTAATCCACCATATAAACAGACCCACGGGGGGGACATAATCCTCTCACTAGATGCTGAAAAAGCATTTGATAAAATTCAACACCACTACATGATAAAAGTTTTGGAAAGATCATGAGTCCATTGCCATTACCTAATCATATTAAAAAGGAATATACAGCAAGCCAGTAGCCAACATCAAACTAAGTGGAGAGAAACTTGAAGCAATCCCACTAAAATCAGACACTTGACAAGGCTGCCCACTCTCTTTCTACCTATTCAATGTAGTACTGGAAGTCCTGGCCAGAGCAATTAGACAGCAAAAAGAAATCAAAGGGTTTCACACTGGAAAGGAAGAAGTCAAAATATCACTGTTTGCAGATGATATGATAGTATACTTAAGTGACCCCAAAAATTCTACCAGAGAACTTTTACAACTAATAAACAACTTCAGCAAAGTGGCTGACTATAAAATTAACTCAACCAAAGTAACCTTCTTCTACTCAAAGGTTAAACTGGCTGACAAAGAAATTAGAGAATTAACACCCTTCACAATACTCACAAAGACTATAAAATACCTTGGGATGACCCTAACCAAGCAAATGAAGTATATATGTGACAATAACTTCAAGACTCTGAAGAAGAAAATTTAAGGAGACCTCAGAAGGTGAAAAGATCTACCATGCTCATGGATTGGCAGGATCAACATTGTAAAAATGGCCATCTTGCCAAAAGTAATCTATAGATCCCATGCAATCCCCATCAAAATTCCAACTCAATAATTCATAGAGTTGGAAAAAGCAATTTGCAAATTCATCTGGAGTAACAAGAAACATAAAATCTCGAAATCTATTCTCAAGAACTCCTGGGGGAAATCACCATCCCTCATCTCAAGTTATATTACAAAGCAATTGTGGTTAAAAAAAACTGCATGGTATTGGTACAGAGATAGGCAGGTAAATCAATGGAACAGAACTGAGGACCCAGAAATAAACCCACACACCTAAGGTCACTTGATTTTTGACAACAAAGTTAAAACCATTTAATTAAAACAGGACATCCTCTTTAAAAAATGGTGTTGTTTCAACTGGAAACTACCATGCAGAAGAATGCAAATTGATCCTTTCCTATCCTCTTGTACAAAGCTCAAGTCTAAGTGGATCAAAGATCTCCACATAAAACCAGGTACACGGAAACTATTAGAAGAGAAAGTGGGGAAGAGTTTAGAACACATAGGCACAGGGGAAAGTTTCCTGAACAGAACACCAATGGCTTATGCTCTAAGATCAAGAATCGACAAATGGGACCTAAACAAATTGCAAAGCTTCTATAAGGCTAAGGACACTGTTAAGAAGACAAAATGGAAGCCTACAGATTGGGAAGGGATATTTACCAATTCTACATCTGATAGAGCGCTAGTATCCAATATACACAAAGTACTCAGAAAGCTAGACTGTAGAGAATTAAATAATCCTATTAAAATTGAAGTACAGAGCTAAACAAAGAACTCTTAAAGGAGGACCATTAAATGGCTGAGAAAACACCTAAAGAAATGCTCAACATCACTAGTCATTAGGGAAATGCAAATCAAAACAACCCTGAGATTCCACCTCACACCAGTTAGAATGGCTAAGATCAAAAACTCAGATGACAGCAGATGCTGGCAAGGATGTGGAGAAAGAGGAACACTCCACTGTTGGTGGGGTTACAAGCTGGTACAACCATTCTGGAAATCAGTCTGGTAGTTCCTCAGAAAGTTGAACATAGTACCACCTGAAAACCCAGCAATTCCACTCCTGGGTATATACCCCAAATATGCTCCAACCTATAACAAGGACACATGCTCCATTATGTTTACAGCAGCCTTATTTATAATAGGCAAATGCTGGAAAGAACCCAGATGTCCATCAACAGATGAATGAATTCAGAATATTTGGTACATTTACACAATGGAGTACCACTCAGCTATTAGAAACAATGAATTCATGAAATTGATAGGCAAATGGATGGAACCAAAGACTATCATCCTGAGTGAGGTAACCCAGTCACAAAAGAACACACATGGTATGCACTCACTGAAAAGCGGACCCTAGCCCCAGGAAGCTCAGAATACTCAATACCCAGGAAACAATTACAGACATTATGAAGCTCAAAAAGGAGGAAGGCCAAAATGGGGATGCCTCAGTTATTCTTAGAAAAGAGAACAAAACTCTCATAGGAGGAAATGCAAGGTCAAATAGAGGAGTAAGGATTGAAGAAAAGATAACTCAGAAGCTGCCTCACCTGGAGATCCACTACATATGGAGTCACCAAATCCAAGCACTATAGCTGATCCCAAAAAGTACTTATTGGCAGGAACCCGACGGAGACACCCCCTCAGGAACTAGGCTAGAATCATATAAATACAGCTGAACATACTTGCATCTAACCATAGGTCTGAACTCAGGAATGCCAATGAGGTTGCTAAAGAAAGGACCTAAGTAGCTGAAAGGGGGTTGCAACCTCATGGGATGATAATACTATCAACCAACCAAACCCTCCAAAATTCCCACGGAGTAAAACACCAACCTTGGTGCACACTTTGAGAGACCTATTGATCCAGTTGCATATGTAGCTGAAGATAGCAGTGTCTGGCATCAATGTGAGAAGAGGCTTTTGTTCCAGAGAGGGCATGTTGTCCTAATGCAGGAAAATGACAAGGCAATGGGGTGGAGAGAGGGATCAGAAGGGAGTGCACCTTTGTGAAGGCAACTGGGGGGGAGTGGGAGTGGGAGAGGGGTGGGGTAACTCAAATGTAACTACAGAGTATCTAATAAAAAAGAAATAAAAAGAAATTATAATAAGCCAATCAAATTTCAATATTATTAACTAATACAGTGATGAATATTTAACTATTTAATATTTCACGTTCACTTTTACTTCTCATATAAATGCAACACATGTCTTATAATTTACCCCCTAAAATATTAGGAATAGTTCTATGCTATTTTTTGTTCATAATTTTACATGGATGAATTTTAAAAATTCATGATTACCAAAAAAATATTTGTACTGTGTTACACTCTATTAGCGATTTTCCTGAGTAATTTGTGTGTGGGCACATATGCACATGTGTGTGTGTGTGTGTGTGTGTGTGTGTGTGTGTGTGTGAGTGTGTGCTCACCCTTCTGGCTGCCTGCAGAAGAGGACAGAGATTTAAGTTGTGTGCTTTCTTCAATGGCTTCTCTACAGTAGTTTTCTGAGACAGGTCTCTTTGACTTAAACTCTGTAGTTCAGGCTTTGAAGCCTCCAAAGTATCTAGGATTAGTAGGGACTAAATTTGATGCACACCAGAGCCCACGTTGCTTTCTTACCTATATATAGGGCATGATTTAAAAAAATGGATCCAGAGTATCCTAGATTTCTGTCCTAAAAATTTTTTGATGAGTGACATTTGTATTTATTTCTTTTATTTCTTTTTTTTTTTTTTTTACAATGAGCAAAAAGTATATGTAATACAGGGTGTAACCCGGAATTTGTCAATGTGTTCTTGGTGTGTAAGGATTGAGCATAACTTTTGTTTTGTTTTGTTTTGTTTTGTATTCTTTTTTTCTTGGACTTCACACTGTCTGTGAGTTGTTTCTGGGGCAGTGCGAGCCTCTGGGATTAGCATCCCAATATCAGTGACTGCATATTATGTCTGTTCCTTTGTGACTGGGTTATTTCACTCAGAATGATATTCTCTAGATGCATCCATTTTCTTAAGAATTTGGTTAAGTCATTGTTTCTGGTGGCTGAGTAGTATTCCATTGTGTAAATGTACCACAATTTTTGTATCCATTCATCTACTGAAGGACATCTGGGTTCTTTCCAGCTTCTGGCTATTATAAATAGAGCTGCTATGAACATTGTGGTGCATGTATCTTTGTTGTATATTAAAGTGTCTCTGGGGTATATGCCCAGAAGTGGAATAGCTGGGTCTTCAGGTAGTATTATGTCCAATTTTCTGAGGTATCGCCAGACTGGTTTCCAGAGTGGTTGTATCAGTTTACAAACCCACCAATAGTGGAGAAGTGTTCCTCTTTCTCCGCAACGTCGCCAGCATCTACTGTCATCTGAGTTTTGGATCTTGGCCAATCTGACTGGTGTGAGGTGGAATCTCAGGGTTGTTTTGATTTGCATTTCCCTGATGGCTAAGGATGTCAAGAACTTCCTCAGATGTTTCTCAGCCATTCGATATTCCTCAGTTGAGAATGTTTTGTTTAGCTCTGTACCCCATTTTTTAATAGGGTTGTTTGATTCTCTGGTGTCTAGCTTTTTGAGTTCTTTGTATACCTTGGATATTAGGCCTCTATCTGATGTGGAGTTGGTAAAGATCTTTTCCCATTCTGTTGGCTGCCATATTGTTTTCTTGACAATGTCCTTAGCCTTACAGAAACTTTGCAATCTCATTAAGTCTCATTTGTTAATCTTTGACCTTAGAGCTTGAACCATTGGTATTTTGTTCAGAAAAATTTCTCCTGTGCCTATGTGTTCTAAGGTTTTCCCTACTTTCTCATCTAATAGTTTCAGTGTATCTGGTTTAATGTGGAGATCTTTGATCCACTTACACTTGAACTTTGTACAAGGAGATAAGAAAGGGTCTATTTTCATTCTTTTGCATGCTAAGTGCCAGTTGGACCAGCACCATTTGTTGAATAGGCTGTCCTTTTTCCATTGAATGTTTATGGCTCCTTTGTCAAAAATCAGGTGACCATATACGTGAGGGCTCATTTCTGGATCTTCTATTCTATTCCATTGATCCATGTGCCTATTTCTGTACCAGTACCATGCAGTTTTCAGCACAATTGCCTTGTAATATAGGTTGAGATCAGGGATAGTGATTCCCGCAGATGTTTTCTTGTTGTTGGGGATGGATTTCGCTATTCTAGGTCTTTTGTTATTCCATATGAAATTGCACATTGATCTTTCCAACACAATGAAGAACTGGGTTGGAATTTTGATGGGGATTGCATTGAATCTGTAGATTGCTTTTGGTAGGATGGCCATTTTTTAAATGTTTATCCTTCCAATCCATGAGCATGGGAGATCTTTCCATTTTCTGAGATCTTCTTTGATTTTCTTCTTTAGAGGTTTGAAGTTCTTCTCATACAGGTCCTTCACTTGCTTAGTTAAAGTCACACCAAGGTATTTCATATTGTTTGTGACTATTGTGAAGGGTATCTTTTCCCTAATTTCTTTCTCCACATGTTTGTCCTTTGAGTAAAGGAAGGCTACTGATTTGTTTGAGTTAACTTTGTATCCAGCCACTTTGCTGAACTTGTTTATCAGCTGTAGGAGTTCTTTGGTGGAATTTTTAGGGTCACTTAAGTACACTATCATGTCATCTGCAAAGAGTGATATTTTTACCTCTTCCTTTTCTATTTGTATCCCCTTGATCTCCTTTTGCTAATTGCTCCAGCCAGGACTCCCAGTACTATGATGAATAGGTAGGGGGAGAGTGGGCAGCCTTGTCTAGTCCCTGATTTTAGTGGGATTGCTTCAAGTTTCCCACTGTCAAGTTTGATGTTGGCTGTTGGTTTGCTGTATATTGCTTTTATTATGTTTAGGTATGGACCTTGGATTCCTGTTCTTTCCAGGACTTTTAACATGAAGGGGTGTTGAATTTTGTCAAATGCTTTTTCAGCATCTAGTGAGATGACCATGTGATTTTGTTCTTTGAGTTTGTTTGTATGTTGGATTACATTGATGGATTTCCTTATATTAAACCATCCCTGCATCCCCGGGATGAAGCCTTCTTGGTCATGGTGAATGATCGTTTTGATGTGTTCTTGGATTCGGTTTGCAAGGATTTTGTTGAGTATTTTTGCATCAATGTTCATAAGTGAGATTGGTCTGAAGTTCTCTTTCCTTGTAGGGTCTTTGTGTGGTTTAGGTACGAGGGTTATTGTAGCCTCAAAAAATGAGTTGGGTAGCATTCCATCTGATTCTATCTTTTGGAATAGTTTGGAGAGTATTGGTGTTATATCCGCAATAAATGTCTGATAAAATTCTGCACTGAACCTGTCTGGACCTGGGCTTTTTTTGGTTGGGAGGCTTTTGATGACTTCTTCTATTTCTTTAGATGTTATGGGATTATTTAGATGATTTACTTGGTCCTGGTTTAACTTTAGGACATTGTATTTGTCTAGGAATTCATCCATTTCCTCCAGATTTTCCAACTTTGTGGAGTATAGGTTTTTGTAGTAGGATCTGATGATTTCTTGAATTTCCTCAGTTTCTGTTGTTATGTCTCCACTTTCCTTTCTGATTTTGTTAATTTGTATACTCTCTCTTTGCCCTCTAGTTAGTCTGGCTAGGGGTTATCAATCTTGTTGATTTTCTCAAAGAACCAGCTCTTGGTTTTGTTAATTTTTTCAATGGTTCTTTTTGTTTCTATTTGGTCTATTTCTGCCCTAATTTTGATTATTTCTTGCCGTCTACTCTTCTTGGGTGTATCTGCTTCCTTTTGTTCTAGGGCTTTTAGCTGTGCTGTCAAGTTGCTGATGTATGCTCTCTCCAGTTTCTTTTCGAAGCACTTAAGGCTATGAGTTTTCCTCTCAGTACTGCTTTCATTCCATCCCATAGGTTTGGGTATGTTGTGTTTTTGGTTTTCATTGAATTCTAGAAAATCCTTAATTTCTTTCTTTATTTCTTTTTTGGCCCTGCTATCGTTTAACAGAGCATTGTCTAGTTTCCATGTGTATGTGGGCTTTTTGTTGTCTTTGTTGTTGTTAAAGACCAGCCGTAGACCATGGTGATCTGAGAGGATGCATGGGAGTATTTCAGTCTTCTTATATAGATTGAGGCTTGTTCTGTGTCCAATTATGTGGTCAGTTTTCGAGAAGGTGCCATGGGTTGCTGAGAAGAAGGTGTATTCTTTTACTTTAGGATGATATGTTCTGTAGATATCTATTAATTCTTGTTGGTTCAAAGTCTCTGCTAGTTTTACAGTGTCCTTGTTCAGTTTGTGCTTCCATGATCTGTCCATTGGAGAGAGTGGGGTATTAAAGTCTCCCACTATTATTGTGTGGGGTGAAATGTATTTTTTGAGCTTTAGTAGGGTTTCTTTTATGAATGTGGGTGCTTTTGTATTTGAAGCATATATGTTAAGGATTGAGAGTTCCTCCTGACAGATTTCCCCAGTAATGAGTAAAAAGTGTCCTTCCTTATCTTTTTTGATAACATTTGGTTGGAAATTTACTTTATTCGATATTAGAACAGCCACTCCAGCTTGCTTCTTGGGGCTGTTTGCTTGGAAGTTTTTTTCTACCCTTTTACTCTGAGATAGTGTCTGTCTTTGTCTCTGAAATGAGTTTCATGTATGCAGCAAAATGCTGGATTTTGTTTATGTATCCAGTCTGATAGTCTATGTCTCTATTGGGGAGTTGAGTCCATTTATGTTAATAGATATCAAGGAATAGTTATTTCTGTTTCCTGCTATTATTGCTTTTGTAGGTTGAGTTGTGTCTGTGTCTTTTTCTTCTTTTGGTTTTCTTGCTTAGGAGTTTTCTTGTTTTTACTAGGATGTAGTTCCCCTCATTGTATTGGGTTTTCCACCTATAATTCGTTGTAGTGCTGGGTTTTTGGTCAGATATTGTGTAAATTTAGATTTGTCTTGAAATATCTTCATCTCTCCATCTATTGTGATTGATAATTTTGCTGGTTATAGCAGCTTGGGCTGGCACTTGTGCTCTCTTAGGGTGTGCATGATGTCTGTCCAGGCTCTTCTAGCTTTCATAGTCTCTGTTTAGAAATCGGGTGTGATTCTGATTGTTCTGCCTTTATATGTTACCTGACCTTTTTCCCTTACTGCTTTTAGTATTCTTTCTTTGATTTGGGCATTTTGTATTTTGACTATTATGTGTCTGGAGGTATTTCTTTTCTGGTCCAACCTATTTGGAGTTCTGAAGGCTTCTTTTATGCTCGTGGTCATCTCATTCTTAAGGGTAGAGAAGTTTTCTTCTACGATTTTGTTGAAGATATTTACTGTGCCTCTTAGTTGATACTCTTTTCCCTCTTCTTTTCCTATTATCCTTAGGTTCGGTCTTCTCATTGTGTCCTGGATCTCCTGGACATTTTGAGTTAGGAGCTTTATGTTTTTTGCATCTTCACTGGCTGTTTTGTCTATGTTTACAATGTTGTCTTCTGCCCCCAAGATTCTCTCTTCCATCTCTTGTAGTCTATTGGAAATGCTTGCTTCTGTGACTCCTGATTTCTTTTTTAGGTGTTCTACCTCTAGGGTTATCTCTTTTAGTGTTTTCTTTATTGTGTCAATTTCTGTTTTAAATTCCCTCTTCCATTCCTTCATCTCTTTGGTTCTGTTTTCCTCTAGTTCTTTGAGTTCTTTGAGTGTTTTTCTTGTTTCCTCTTTAAAAGCTTCTGATTCTTTTTGCTTTTCCCCCCTTTCTTGTTTAAGTATCTTTATCAGCGTCTTGAGGTATGATTTCAGGTCTGCGTCTTCTTTTTCTGGAGTGTTTGGCATTCCAATGTTTGCTGTTATGGGAGAGCTGGGTTCTGGTGTTGCCAGGTTGTCTTGGTTTTCTTGGGACATACTCTTTCGCTTTCCTCTTGCCATCTTGTTGTCAGTAATATGTTCTTGCCTTTCCCTTGTATCTGGTCTGTGTCCCTGAATCTCCACTGGTCCAGGTGGCAGATGGGCCGAGCCTTGTTCTGCGCCCCAAAGTCGCCGGGTGAAAGCAGAGGTTCCAATGCTGTGTTCCTGGTCCCTGGATCAGGCAGGGCGGGGGCGCGCTTTCCATGTGCACTCCGCAGAGTTCTCTCTGCTCCCTGGCTGCCCAGATCTCCTACTCCGTGACATTTGTATTTAAATGACAGCAGAAAGTGTTGGGATTGGTGCACAGAATTGAGAAATCCTTGTAAACAGCTGGATTGCAGAGATGTCAGCAGGCAGAGCAGGCAGAAAGGGTGTGACCACAAGGTGGCAGTAGCGCACAGTAGAAGGTAGGTGGGACCAGAGACCTACTGGAGAGAATTACCAAAGACAACAGTGTTTAGGGGGCTTAATATATTCAGAGTTACTTTTCTCTGAGGATAAACAGAGGTCGGTTGTGATTCTCGTTTAAGTCAAAGCAGGCAGGCTTTGGATTATTTAGAAACATGTTTATGAGCCGGCCGTGATGGCGCATTCCTACATCATAGCACCGGGGACGCTGAGAGAGGGAGCCAAGTTCAAGGACAGCTTGAGCTACATACACAGTAAGTTCCAGGTCAGCTTTAACTACATAAGACCTCGAGAAAAAAAAAGAAAGGTGGAGAGAGAGAGAGAAAGAGGGGGGGAGAAAGGGAGGGAGGGAGGGAGAGGGGGGATAGAGAGGAAAGAGAGAGAGAGAGAGAGAGAGAGAGAGAGTGAGAGAGAGAGAGAGAGAGAGAGAGAGAGGAGAGAGAGGAGAGAGAGAGGAGGGGGGAGACAAGAGAGGAGAGAGAGAGAGAGAGAGAGAGAGAGAGAGAGAGAGAGAGAGAGAGAAGAGAAGAGAAGAGAAGAGAGATTCCACATAAATGATTGGATTGGTAAATAAATAAGAAATATAAGGATATGCCAAGAATAATTTGTCTTCCTACTAATTTCCTCAATGTACAAACACTAATTGAAAGCCTACTATATCCTGTGTTCTATGTCAGAAAATGAATTCAGGGTGGAGAGTCTGCCCTTGATTTAAAAAATGTATTGAAAAGAGGGCCCTTTGGACATCAGGGCAGAACCTGAAACTTACACTGGAAGTTATTGGTTGTTTCTTTTCTTTCCTTTTATTCTAAAATGTCTGACTGCTAATAATTATTTTATAGTAGCAGTGCTAGGCAAGCATATTTGAAACATATTACAATTAATCTACTTTTACCTCTAAGAATGAAAATGTCAATCGTCATCTTACCAGGCTCTAGAATCACTGGGAGATTGGGCTCTGGGCATGTTTGTGGGACCACATCTTGGCTGTAACGACTGAGGTGGGGAGAATCCTCTGCTGTGTACAGCACCAGCTCCTGTCTGGCTCCTGAGCTGCACAGAGGGAGAAGGGAGCAGAGAAGCAGCACATGCTGCCTGGCTCCTCACTGTGGGTGTGATTAATTAAAAACTAATTAAAGGCCTTAACTTCAGGGAGGAGATTCACATCTAGACTATATGAAAGACTATGAAAATTATACACACCAAAAACATGTGTAGACCAAAAAAAATTAAAAAAAATCAAACAGATGGTTCTAAGAAGAAGAAACAGGAAAGGTCACTAAATATTCAAAGCAGTGTCTAACTCCTTATCAAGTAGACACACACAGAGACATCACGAGAAAACCATAGGCTTTTCTTTGTTTGTGCCCAGGATCACATAATCATAACAGGAAGCACTGTACACTGATTAAAATTTTTAATGATTTAAAAGTTCAGTGACACTTTTAAAATTCAAGTCTTTTAACTATGGGTGTCTCTAAAGTAAGCCAACCACTTTCTTACTTTAAGAGTCAAGAACAAGTGCACAGTCATAAGCCAGAAATTAAAGCAAAAGCAAAATCCAACTTTGTAAATAACTCAGTGATCAGGGGCTCGCTCATGATCGTCTGGCTCCAAAGAGCTTGGATATTCCCACTTCTCTACCTCTGCCATGCAGTAGAGCACAGCTTGTTTAGCAGGCTTGCACGGTCTCCACCCTGTACCCGACCCTGTCCTGGATGGTCATCCCATGGTTCTGGGGTTTAACATGCTAGAGCCTCCACTGCAGCTGAAGCTACACCTTCACCAATGGCCTCTTTTGACCTCCTCAGGGGTTCCAGCCCTTTCAAACAATGGCAAGTGTCATCTTCTCTCTGTGACCCATTTAGTCTTGAGGCCTTCATGATAATAATGTCAACACCACACGGGGCATATCATTGGCCAAACTCGGCTGCCAGTGTAATCCACAGCCTTGCCCCAACACTCATTTAGATCACAGCTTCTGTAAGAGGAAGATTTCAACTCAGTGATGCTGGTCTCTTGTTAATCAAAGCTGAGTTTTCAGATTCAGCTGACTAGCATCTATTGCCCCCATAAAGCGAAGCCTTCACTTCTAGACCCTTAATTGAAATACATAAATACAGGGACAAAAAAATGGAACAGAGACAGAAGCAAAGGTCATTCAGAGATCACCCCACCTAGACATCCAACCCATCTACAGACACCAAACCCAGACACTGTTGATGCCAAGAAGTACTTGCAGGAACCTGGTATGGCTGTTCCCTGAGAGGTTCTGATAGAGCCTGAAAAATACAGATGCAGATATTTACACCCAACCATCAGGCTGAGCCTGGGGACCACAATGGAAGAGCTAGGAGAGGACTGAAAGAGCTGAAGGGGATTGCAACCTCACGGGAAGAACGATATCAGCTAACACCCCCCAGAGCTCCCAGGGACTAAACCACTAACTGAAGAGCACACATAGAGGAACCCATGGCTCCAGATACATATGCAGCAGAGGATGCTCTTATCTGGCATCAGGGGGATGGGAGGCCCTGGTCCTCTGGAGGCTTGATGCCCCAACATGGGGGATGCTAGAGCAGTAGGCAGGAGTGGGTGAGTGGAGAGCCGGCCCAGTTCCATCAGGACTGGCAGCCTGCCTACAGGTTGCTGGGCACCCAGAGGAGCCACAGGTGAGCTCTCACTATTGAGCCCACAGGAGAGTCCACACTCCCTCTCCAAGGACTATCGGAAAGAGATTGGCCAGAACTATCAGGGCACAGGTAGCTCTGTGTTGTCTGGGAATGGACTGTTTGGGACGAAAGCCAGAGACAACTCACTGCCATCAGATCTCACAGCCTCCCCAGAGAGCTGAACACACAGTAACAATCTCCCTCTGGAGCCCACGGGACTACAGGAGAGATAAGCTTCAGTCAAAGACAACAAGATGGCAGCACCTGTAACTGGAATCTCTGTGTTCTAGGTCGGATCAAACACTCTGTCACAATGCCTGAAATAAATATCAACCATCTTGATGAAAAACAGGTTCAGCTTCTAGCAGAGATGTGTATTCTTATTGATGAAAATGACAATAAAATTGGGGCTGACACCAAAAAAAATTGTCACCTGAATGAAAACATCAACAAAGGATTATTACATCGCGCTTTTAGTGTCTTCTTGTTTAATAGTGAAAATAAGCTCCTGTTACAGCAGAGATCAGATGCTAAAATTACCTTTCCAGGTTGTTTCACCAATAGTTGGTGCAGCCATCCATTAATTAACCCAGGTGAGCTGGAAGAAAATGATGCCATCGGCGTAAAACGAGCAGCACAGAGGCACTTAAAAGAAGAGTTGGGAATACCCGTCGAAGAGGTTAATCTAAATGAAATTAATTATCTAACAAGAATTTACTACAAGGCCCAATCTGATGGTATCTGGGGTGAACATGAAATCGATTACATTTTGTTTCTGAGGAAGAATGGAACCTTGAATCCGGATCCCAACGAGATTAAAAGCTACTGCCATGTATCAAAGGAAGAACTTACAGAAATTCTGAAGAAGGCAGCCAGTGGTGAAATTAAGTTAACTCCATGGTTTAAGATTATTGCACACACCTTTCTCTTTAAATGGTGGGATAACTTAAACCATTTGAATCAATTTGTTGACCATGAGAAAATACACAGAATGTGAATGTGTTAGTGATTTGAGAATTTTTCTACCTAGTAAAAATGGTGTGGTTTGGTTTTAAATTGGGCTCCCTTGTATGATACATAGGTATTTTACAACTAAAATTTGTTTTGAGAAAAGATAAAAAAGAAAAACCCAACTAACTTACAGTTTTATATCATATATATATATATATATATATATATATATATATATATATATATACACACACACATTGATATTTGTAGAAAAACAAATCATTTAGGAGAGGTTATTGTGAAATTATGCCATAAATAAGATTAATTTAACCTGTCCAAATACCTGGCTATGATAAGATTGAAGAAAAAACCAGAACTCCTCACATTTTGACACTTTCCAAACACTTTGTTAATTGCCAAGTGTTTTTTTATATCATTTGATTTCTATCATAAGTTAGGAAATTGAACAGAAGACACTTCTTAGTTGTGTTGAAACAGCACTAAGGATTAAATGGGCAGGGTTGGGGACAGAGCTCAGCGGTGCCATGATTGCCTTGCAGGCATGAGGCCGTGGGTTGTTGGGTCCCTAACCCTAAAGATAATTGTAACAACAATAACAGAGCAGGTTCAGAGGATAGTAATGACTCCCTCAGTCTTCACACAGGATGATTAATTTCAGGAATTCCTGTACTCTGGTACCAATACTCTGGATGCTCAAGTCTAGAGAAGATGATACTGCATTTGCATATAAGTTATGCACAGCTTCCCCCACACTTCACCTCATCTCTGGTGTGGTTGTAGCACCGAGCACATCGTAAATGCTAACATAGATGATGTCTTACTGTGCATGTGCAGTACAGATCAAATATTAGTAAACAGTTGCTCTGAGCCCTTGGGTGTTTGACTCAGGTTTGAAAGGCCAGTTCTGTGCACCAATGTTTTGTCATTCTCAGTTGATCTGGTGCTGTAACCATCCTGAAATTATTATTTTACTACTTAAAGGTAACTGTTACTTTTGGTAGTAATGGTGGCTGATTAGCTATTCAGCAAATCTGTTTGCAAACACAGTGAAAAAGATGGTTAGTCATAAGGTGGGAGTGAGTTCTACTTTAAAGAGTTGAGAAAACCTTTGACACTAACATTGCTGGGCCAGGGCCATCGTGTTGTAGGGGTCTGGCCTGTGTCAGATGTTTAGTAGCATTAGCACCCCTTTGTTAAGACAACCCAAGGAAGGAAGAAAGAACTGGGAAGAGTGGGGAGGGGTGTTTTGAGACAGGGTTTCTTTCTCTATGTAGCCCTGGCTATTCTAGAACTCAATCTGTAGACCAGGCTAGCCTCAGAACTCAGAGATTCACCTTCCTCTGTCTCCCAAGTTCTGGGATAAAAGGTGTGCACCACATGCCCAGCAACAAACAATTTTAAAGTTTGACACCAAGGGCTCCGTAATGGGCTACTGTTCTATAATCAGGGCTTATAGAGGTGGAAGCAGGAGGGATTAGCAATGAGGAAACTTACAATGACTAGATTGATGTTCCGGAATAGGCATATATTAAGATTTTGAGGTTATAGAATAGGCATATATTGATATTGTGTTTTGATTAACATTCTTTTTAAAACTTGCCACAGATGTGTCAAAACTCTTCAGACAGCTTTATTCATAAATACTGCATAATGGGTACTTTTTTTCTTATAAAAATTTTATAAATTTTTGCTAACTCAGAACAGTTGATTTATCATTGGGGATATGACTATGTAGCAAGTATTTATTGAAAATTAAAAATAAATTATTTTAATACTGAAAAAAAAGACAACAAGATGGCAAGAAGGGAGCACAAGAATCTAAGAAATGGAAACCAAGACAACCTGGCAAAATCAAGTCCACCACAGCAAAGAGTAAATATCACAACTCACCAGAAAAAGAAGATTTAGACTTAGAATCATACTTCATGGTGTTGAAGGTCCCCAAGAAGCACATAAATACACACTTTAAAAAGTATGGGAAAGCCAAGAGAAAACACACAAACAAGCTGAAACCCCTAAGGGGGAAACAAGCAAACAAACAAAAACCTGACAAAACTCACTTAAAGAGCTACAGGAAAGCACAACCAGACAGGTGAAGAAATGGAAAACAATAATAGAAACAATGAAGAAATCACAGAAGGAGACAACCCTGAAGTTGTAAAACCTAGGAAAGACATCAGGATTCATAGACACAAGCATCACCAACAGAATGCAAGAGATGGAAGAGAGGATCTCAGGGGCAGAAGATACCATAGGAAACATTGACACAACAGTCAGAGAAAATGCAAAAATCAAAAAGTTCCTAACCAAAAACATACAGGAAATCCAGAACTCAATGAGAAGACCAAACCTGAGGATAACAGGTGTAGAAGAGAGCAAAGACATCCAACTAAAAGGCTCAGTAAATATTTTCAACAAAATTATAGAAGAAAACTTCCCTAACCTAAAGAAAGAGATGACCAGGAACGTACAAGAACCCTACGGAACCCCAAATAGATTGGACCAGAAAAGAAATTCTTAACCCACACATAATAGTCAAAACACTACATGTTCAAAACAAAGAAAGAATACTAAAAGCAGTAAGGAAAAAGGACAGGTAACATGTGAAGGCAGACTGATCAGAATTACACCAGACTTCTCAACAGAGACTATGAAAGCCAGAAGATCCTGAACTGACCTCATGCAGACCCTAAGAGAACACAAATGCCAACCCAGGTTACTATATCCAGCAAAACTCTCAATTACCATAAATGGAGAAACCAAGATATTTCTAGACAAAAAGCAAGTTTACACAATATCTGTCCACAAATCTAGCACTACAAAGGATAATAAATGGAAAACTGCACAAAAAAGAGGGAAAATTCACCCTAAAAAAAGAAAGAAATTAATCCTTTTGCAACAAACACCAAAGAAGCACACAAACATAATTCCATCTTTAAAAACAAAAAGAACAGGAAACAACAATCATTCTTCCTTAATATATCTCAATATAAATGGACTTAATTTTATAATAAAAAGACATAGACTATCAGACTGGATACACAAACAGGACTGCATATAGGAAACGCATCTCAGAGGCAGACAGACACTACCTCAGAGTAAAAGGCTGAAAAAAACCTTTACAAGCAAATGGTCCCAAGAAACAAGCTGGAGTAGCCATCCTAATATTGAATAAAATAGATTTTCAACCAAGAGTCATCAAAAAAGATAAGTAATGACACCTTTTACTTATTAAAGGAAAAAAATCTATCAAGATGAACTCAATACTGAACATCAATGTTCCAAATACAAGGTCACCCATATTAATAAAAGAAACTGTACTAAAGCTCAAAGCAGGTGTTACACCACACATAATAATAGCAGGAGACTTCAACACCCCACTCTCATCAATGGACAGATCATGAAAGCAGAAACTGAACAGAAACATGGTGAAACTAACAGAAGGTATGAAACAAATGGAGTTAACAGGCATCTAGAATTTTTCTTCCTAAGACAAAAGAATATACTTTTTTCTTAGCACCTCATGGTACCTTCTCCAAAATTGGCCATATATTCAGTCACAAAACAGGCCTCAACAGATACAAAAACAACAAAATCATTCTATGCATCCTATCAGATTACCATGGACTAAGGCTGGTCTTCAATAACAACAAAAACAACAAAAATCCCACATACACTTGGAAGCTGAACAATGCTCTACTCAATGATAGCTTGGTCAAGGAAAGACTAAGAAAAGGAATCAAAGATGTTTTAGAATTTAATGAAAATGAGGGCACAAAATAGCCAAAATTATGGAATACAATGAAAGCAGTGCTAAGAGAAAAAGCTCTGAGTGCCTTCAAAAAGAAACTGGAGAGAGCATACACTAACAGCTTGACAGCACAGCTGAAAGTTCTAAAACAAAAAGGAGCAGATACACTCAAGAGGAGTAGACAACAAAAAATAACCAAACTCATACCTGAAACCAGCCAAATAGAAACAAACAAACAAACAAAAACTACACAAAGAATCAACAAAACCAAGAGCTGGTTCTTTGAGAAAAGCAACAAAATAGACAAACCCATAGCCAGACTAACTAGGGGGCACAGAGAGAGTATCCAAATTAACAAAATCAAAACTAAAAAGGGAGACAAAACAACAGAAACTGAAGAAATTCAATAAGTCTTCAGATCCTACTACAAATGCCTATACTCAACAAAACTAGAAAATCTGGAGGAAATGGACAATTTTCTAAAGAGATATCAAGTACCAAAGTTAAATCAGGATTGGATTAACCATCTAAACAGTCCTATAACACCTACAGAAATAGAAGCAGTCATAAAAAGCCTCCTAACCAAAAAAATCCCAGGACTAGATGGGTTTAGTGCAGAATTCTATCAGACATTCATAGAAGATCTAATACCAATACTCTTCAAAGTATTCCACAAAATAGAAACAGAGGAAATACTACCCAACTCATTCTCGAAGCCACAATTATGCACATTCCTAAACCACACAACGACCCTACAAAGAAAGAGAACTTTAGACAAATTTCCCTCTTGAACATTGATGCAAAAATACTCAATAAAATTCTTACAAACCAAATCCAAGAATACATCTAAATGATCATTCCCCATCATCAAGTAGGTTTTATTCCAGGGATGCAAGTATTGTTCAATATATAAAAACCCATCAATGTAACCCACTATATAAATAAACCCAAAGGAAAAAACCCACATGGCCATCTCTTTGGATGCTGAGAAAGCATTTGCCAAAATTCAACACCCCTTCATGTTAAAAGTCTTGGGAAAATCAGGAATCCAAGGCCCATACCTAAACACAGTAAAAGCATTATACAGCAAACCAACAGCCAACATCAAACTAAATGGGAAGAAACATTGAAGCAATCTCCCTGAAATCAGGGACTTGACAAGGCTGTCCACTCTCTCCCTGTCTATTCAATATAGAACTGGAAATACTTGCCAGAGCAATCAGACAGCAAAAAGAGGTCAAAGGATATAAATTGGAAAGGAAGAAGTCTAAATATCACTACTTGTAGATGATATGATAGTGTACTTAAGTGACCCCAAAAATTCCACCAGAGAACTTTTACAACTAATAAATAGCTTCAGAAAAGTGGTTGGCTATAAAATTAACTCAAACAAATCAGTAGCCTTCCTCTACTCAAAGGATAAACAGGCTGAGAAAGAAATTAGAGAATTGACACCCTTCACAATAGTCACAAAGATGATAAAATAACTTGGGGTGTCCCTAATCAAGAAAGTGAAAGATCTGCATGACAAGAACTTCAAATATCTGAAGAAGGAAATTGAAGAAGACCTCAGAAGATGGAAAGATCTCCCATGTTCATGGACTGGAAGGATCAACATAGTAAAAATGGACATCTTGCCTAAAGCAATCACAAATTCATTGTAATCCCCATCAAAATTCCAACTCAATTCTTCATAGACTTAGAAAGAGCAATTTGAAAATTCATTTGTAATAATAAAAAACTCAGGATAGAAAAAACTATTGTCCCCAATAAAAAACTTCCGGGGGAATCACCATCCCTGACCTCAAGCTGTATTACAGATCAGTTATGATTAAAAACTACATAGTATTGGTACAGACATAGTCAGGTAGATCAATGGAATTGAATTGAAGACCCAGAAATAAACCTATGCACCTATGGTCACTTGATCTTTGACAAAGGAGCTGAAAACATTCAATGGAAAAAGGACAGCCTCTTCAACAAATGGTGCAGGTTCAACTGGCAGTCAGCATGCAGAAGAATGAAAATTGATCCTTTCTTAACTCCTGGTACAAAGCTCAAGTCCAAGTGGGTCAAAGACCCCCACACAAAACCAGGCACACTGAAACTAATAGAACAGAAAGTGGGGAAGAGATTAGAACACATAGGCACAAGGGAAATTTTCCAGAACAGAACACCAATGGCTTATGCTCTAAGGTAAAGAATCAACAAATGGGGCCTCATAAAATTGCAGGTTCTATAAGGCAAAAGACACTGTCATTAGGACAAAACGGCAACCAACAAATTGGGAAAAGATCTTTCCCAATCCTACATCCCATAGAGGGCTAATATCCAATATATACAAAGAACTCAAGCAGTTAGCCTCTAGAAAGTCAAATAATCTCAATATAAAAATGGGGTACAGAAAAACTGAGAAATATTGAATGGCTGAGAAGCACCTAAAGAAATGTTAAACATTCCTAGTCATCAGGGAAATGCAAATCAAAACAACTCTGAGATTTCACCTCACATCAATAAGAATGGCTTAGATCAAAAACTCAGGTGACAACAGATGCTGGTGTGGATGTGGAGAAAGTGGAACATTCCTCCACTGTTGGTGGGGTTGTAAACTGATACAACCACTCTGGAACCAGTTTAGTGGTTCCTCAGAAAATTGAACATAGTATTACCTGAGGACCCAGCTATAGCACTGTTGGGCATATATCCCAAAGATGCTCCAACATCTAACAAGGACACATGTTCCACCATGTTCATAGTAGCCTTGTTTATAATAGCTAGAGGCTGGAAAGAACCCAGATGTTCTTTAACAGATGAATGGATACAGAAATTGTGGTACATTTTCACAATGGAGTACTACTTAGCTATTAAAAATAATGACTTCATGAAATTCCTAGGCAAATAGATGGAACTTGATGCTATCATTCTGAGTGAGTTAACCAAGACAAAAAACACTCATGGTATGTACTCACTGATAAGTAGATACTAGCCCAAAAAGCTCTAGATACCCACGAAACAATTCACAGACCTTATGAAGCTCAAAGAGAAGGAAGGCTGGAAGGTGTATGCCTCAGTCCTTAGAAGGGAGATCAAACCACTCATGGGAGGAAATAAAGGGACAAATAGAGGAGCAGGGATTGTAGAAAAGATCATCCAGAGACTGCTTCATTTGGGGATCCATCCCACATGCAGCCACTAAACCCACATAGTATTGCTGATGCCAAGTAGTGCTTACTGGCAGGAACCTGATATGGATGCCTCCTCAGAGGCTCTGCCAGAGTCATACTGATACAGAGGAGGATGCTTTCAACTAACCATCAAAATGAATGCTGGGACCCCAATGAAGGAGCTAGAGAAAGGACTGAAGGAGCTGAAAGGTTCTGTAACCCCATGGAAAGAACAAAATGATCAAGTAACCAAACCTACCACAGCCCCCAGGGACTAAAACACCAGCCAGTGAGCACACATGGAGAGACCTGTGGCCCCAGGTGCATATGCAGCAGAGGACAGCATCATCTGGCATCAATTTGGGGAGAGGCCTTTGGTCTAGTGAAGGTTCATTATCCCAGTGTAGGGAAAGGCCAAGGCACTGAGGAGGGAGAGGGTGTTTGGGAGAGGGAGAATCTTCATGGAGGCAGTGGGAGGGGAGGAGGGTTGTGATTGGGGAACGGGGTAACAGCTTAAATGTAAACACAGAGAATATCCAATAATAATAAAAAAAGACTGGGTGAGTGGATGGAGAGCACCACCATAGAGGGGATGGGGCAAAGGGGGATGGGATGGAGGATTTGTGTAACTAGGAAGAGGGATATAATTTTAATTATAAATGAATAAAATGATTAATTTTTAAAAAGACAAGCAAAAATAACCCAAAACAAAACAAAACAGAACAGAACATTTGTACCATACCAATGGCTTTTGGGGTGTCTCAGAAGAACTCTGCCCCTTCCAAGCCGGGGCTCTATCATCTGCATTTTCCTCAGCATTATTTTTCAGCTTCCCACTGTCTTGGAGAAGCTCTGAGCTTCTGATGGCTTTTCAAGACACAACCTTCATAATACTGTTAGGTCTGCCCAGGAAGATTCCACTCTCTGGTCCCAGTCTGTGTCCTGGTTGGCTTTCTGTTGCTGTGATCAGACACTGACCAAAGCCATCTTATTTAATCTTCTACCTCCATGTCTCTGTTTATCACTGAGCAAAGTCAGGGCAGGCACCTGGAGTGTATGACCAGCACCACTGTAGCAGGGGATGCGGAGAGACGCTCCCTCCCAACCTCACATTCAGTTCTCTTTGTAGTACCTGTCTAGGGGCAGTGCTGCCCACAGTGGGCTGAGCCCCCTTCCCACGAA
Organism: Micromys minutus; assembly: GCF_963924665.1. NCBI lineage: Eukaryota > Metazoa > Chordata > Mammalia > Rodentia > Muridae > Micromys > Micromys minutus. The sequence goes on along the minus strand of NC_137984.1, from coordinate 52,655,127 downwards.
TTAGCAATCAAGAGAATGCCCACAGGCCAATCTGAGAAAGGGAACTGCTCAACTGAGGTTTCTTTTCCCCAGGTTTCTCTAGTTTGTGTGCCGTTACCAAATATAACCAGCAGAACATCCTTGGATACCAGGGAAATGCAAATGAGAATCACCTTGAGAGACCAGATCCTATCTCAGGTAGAATGGCTATTATCTGGAAAGCAAGTGTCAACAGATGCAGTTGTGGGTGTGTGGAAGTGGGGTGTTCACTAGGAAAAACTGAAAATAAATTACCATGTGACTTCGCTATAGGGATGCTGGTCATATACCAAAGGGCTCTATATCCCACCACAGAGATTCTGGTCATATACCAAAGGGCTCTATATCCCACCACAGAGATGCTTGCTTGTACATGCACGTTCACTGCTACTCTGTTTGAGGAAAGGAAATGGAGTCGGCCTACATCCCATCAATCAAGGATTGGATAATGGGAATATATGGCACTATAGGATGTTATTTATCTGTTTGAAAAGAGAAATTAGGAAAATGGATGATACATGGAGTTATTATAGTAAATGAGGTACAGACTCAGAAAAATACTGTGATTCTCTCTTTTACATGAATCCTAGTGTGTGTGTGTGTGTGTGTGTGTGTGTGTGTGTGTGTGTGTGTGTGGTGTGCTGTGTGTGTGTCTGTGTGTGTGTCTGTGTGTCCGTGTATGTATGTTGGCTCAGTGATTAAGGGCACTGGATCTTTCTTTCCACAGGATCCAGGTTTAATTCCCAATAGTACATGACTGTCTGCAGCCCTTGTTCTAGGGAATTTGATGTTCTCTTTTGGCCTCAGTGGGTACCAGGTATATACATGGTAAACAGATGTACATACAGACAAAGCACACACACACACACACACACACACACACACACACACACACACACCTCAGAAGAGCATCAGAGAACTGATTCAGTTTAAGGAGGAGTGGGAGAAAGGAGTATTTATGCCCCTTGGGAGGTGGCCAGGGTCTCTGTAGGCAAGGTTTGTGTACCGTGTACAATTGGCCAGAACAAGGGTGTTGGAAGATGATGCTTCATCTGCATGGAAAAAACAAATGGATTCATCACAAATCCAAATTCAGACAATATCCACAAATCCAGCCCTACAGAAAATACTAGAAGGGAAACTCCAGCTCTAGAAGGATAGCAACATCCAAGGAAACACAGGAAATAAATTCTTAATAGGGTTGATGGTGGAGCAGCAGCTTCATGGCGAAGTTGGGGGTAGAGAAGGAACTGCCTGCCATCCTCATCTGAGTTATTGGGTTGAAGCTATCCTTGAGTTTTCTTCCTCCATTAATTCTGGGCTATTAGGGTCCCACACACAGAGAGTCTGTGAACCCTGTGCTGACCGTGAAACTAGATGCCTCTGCGTTCTTACTTGCACACGGAAGTCCTGGAAGAACCCTCAGAATCAGTGTCCTTCAGTTCACATTAGGGGGTCCAAGACACTGGGGTTCTGAAGTGGGGGAGAAGAGTCCAGCAACAGCAGGAACAGGAATGAGACAGACACACAGATCGTCACCTGGACGCCAGGCTGGCAGCCCTGCTCCTTCCTAGGTTTCTTTTTACATTTATTATTTTACTGTATGTGTTCCTGTGTTTGGCAGTCAAGGATCCACATGGTTCCCAGGGATCATGTTTGGGCTGTCAAGCTTGTGGGCAAACCCCTTTACCCAATAAACTATCTTTCTAAGCCTCTTTGGATCTCTTTGTATCTGAGATAACTTCTGGAAGGTTCCACCTACTGTTGGAGGGTCTTCTTCCCTCAGTTAGTACGTCCTGGAAGTATCCTGACTGTTATGGGTACAGCTAACTATTCTCTAATTGGATTTAAGGTTCAGTCCATGGGACAGGACTCTATCTCTGAAGCTGTGGAGACTCTCTGTGTTGTCTCCATCTGAGGAGCTGTGGACATGTCATCTTCCACAGTGGAGTGACAACTCAGTGATATGGCTGTTTGGGGGCTCACTCATGCTCCTGTAAATAAGCTGAATAAACTCACCATTTCACCAAACTATGCTGGTCTGCCATTGGAGCCCTGTCTTGGGTAAGCTCCCTGAAAAAGAGTTTGCACAATAAAATTATGTACTGTGTAAGAAATAAAGCATTTGAATTTTTGTTTAATGCACACAATTGGTTCACGTGGTTAGTTTAAAGTCTGACCAAAAGACTATAATTTAATGTGGGAAACTGAAGCAGCACAGAAAAACAAAACAAAAAACCAAAACAGCAGCAACAACAACAACAAAAAAAAAAACAAAGCAAAACCAAAACCCCAGAAAACACAAGCATGGTGAAGTGTGCAGAAAAGGAAGGGGTGTTAATGTAACAATAAAATTCCATTTGAATTAAGGCCGGATCAGGTGACAGCTACTGGAAGAAATGAGTTTTAACTTAAAAGGTGTATTTTCCTGGAGGGTCCCACTTTATTTCAGTTTTCTTTTTCACTCATTCTCGCAGGATTTCCATGTGTATAGGGTCTTCTTCAACCCTCTCCTCCAATACTATATGCTCCTTCTCATTCTCTCTGCAACAACCTCTCTTACCTATGTGAAGACAGCCTCGTGACCATACGCATTTCTGTAGATGCCTTTGTAGACGTCTTTCTTAGGTCCCAACTAGATTCTTAAACTACAATCCTCGGAATGGAGAATGGAAAGAAAACTCCCAGAAACAGCCACCCAGATCAAAAGGAGCACAGCAAGCTCCAGGCTCCAGAGCAAAACTTGTCCTTTCCCAAGTTTCTGTCTCTTGTCAGGACCTGTTGCCAGGCTCCAGAAGGAGTTAGTTGAGACCTTCATCCACCCCTAGCAATCATAACAACGATTTGCTTTCTTGGGAGATTTCCAGGAAACCGCATAGGCTGCATGCTTTCACCAGCCAGAGCATGGGCCTGGCTCATATAGAGAGAGTATGTTCCTGGGCCCGTGTGCCGTCTTCACGTTTGAAAGCCGAGAAGTAGAGGAGACAACATGCAGGAATTAAGTCATACTGAAGAAGGAATTTTTGCACTTCTCCATCCAGCGTGGGTTGGTGGAATGCTTCACAAAGCCCTCTTCACAAGCCACTCACTCCGATGACTTTGAATCCACACTTCTGCCATCTTCTGCTTCTGGTCGGTTGAGACAGTTCACATCCGCTCACCCTCTGGTGAACACATCAATTAATACACTTAGGCGGGCTGATGAGAATTTAGGGGTGGAGCAGTAACAGGGTATGTATATACCTATGTATATGTACATGTATGTATGTATGCATGCATACACACATATATACGGATATATATGCTTATACATATACATCTGGTGCTCACATATATGTGAGTACAGGTATGTGTATATATACTTTCATTATTTTTCAAAAACAAAAAGTTAACCGATTATGTAACTCAGTTTGCTGATTGCCTGTCACCTCTGCAGGTGCCAGGGTTTGCAAGATTTAAGATTTGCTTTTTTAGACCTCTATCTGGTTAAGCCCCCCACCCCCACTCCCAGTCCTGGGACTCTCCCTTCACACGTGGTCAGGTCATCAGAGCACCGACCTCAGCTCAGAATCTCTCCTCATGCACCCTCAACATCCAAGTCCCAGAGCCTCCCCACGTTCCTTCCTCTTCCCTGCACTAGTGGGTGCCCAAGGGGAAGACCTCTCATGGGTGGCTGGGGCACCTCGAGTTAATGCTAGGAGCCCCAAATCTCTCCCAAGCTCCCCTTGTCATACGCCTGGCCATCCTGGAAGGCTAAAATGTGGCCCAGACTGCCGCCGCCCAGGGTCGGGAGCCCGGAGGGCAGGCGTCCTGGAGAAAGAGATGGGGAAGGGGAGCGAGCCGCGCCCTCGGGCCGGCCAGGAGGGCGCCGCGGCAGCAGCCCGAGGGCCCCGCGTCGCTCTCCCGAGCCAGGGTTCTCGGGAGCGGGCCGCGCAGGAGACGTTGGCGGGAGGGGTTCGTGGCTGTTGGGGGAACCGGCTCCTGGGGAACAGTCCCTTTCAGGGCGTCCACCGTGGGCAGGCCGCGGTCCGCCCTCCCTGGTGACGCCGACCAGAGGGGCGCGAGTGGCGACGTGCGGAGCGGTGCGGTTCGGTGCGCCTGGCACCCCTGGCTTTGTGGCTCAGGAGCCCCGGGCTGCGCGGTTGGCCGCGCCCCGCAGCGCCCCGGGGACCGAGCATCAGTGGGCAGCGCCGCAGGTGAGCGGTCGCCAGGGCGATGAGGACCTGGGCGCACGCCCGCCGCGGTTGGCATGGAAGCGGCTCTGCTAGGCTAGGGGTGGCCGCTGATTGGCTGATTCAACAGACGCGGCTGGGTCGAAAGTCCTGTGTGGCGAGCGCACTAGCTGAGGCCGCTGGAGCCGGCGCCCCTGGAATCTCTCCACTCCGGGTCCCCTCCCTCCGCGCACGGCCCCGCCCGCCCCGGTCCGGGTGCGCTTGCTAATCGCCCAGAAAAGAACCTGAGAAGCAGGGCCGGCTGTGGGTTCTCAAGCAGGTTTGGGGGGCTTACTTCTGGAGAGAAGCATCTACTTGTTACTTAGGAAGGGGATTCACCTGTCCCCAGCCAGGGGTCCTGGATTTAGTCCCAGATCAGGAAGGGGAGGGGGGGGAGAGGATCAGGAATCATAGGTTCTGCTTCTCCCTCCGTAAATCAATGTGGGTAGAGCATCCCAATGTGGAGTTTGGGCAGACTCTCTCTGCAACCTTCATCCTGGGATCACATTAAAGCCCATCCAACCATTGTTTGGTTCTGAGTTGGTTGCTCTGATGCCTGAGCTGTCACCTGGGACCTTAATGTTTGTTGGGAAGTGACTCTGGGGCTTGGCACTCCCTTTTTCCCCAGAGCTCTCTGATTTTTCTGGGTCCCCAGGTTGAGAGATAAACTAACTGTATCTCCTTCTCTTTCCCGGATAGCAGCGGGCTGTGGCTTGCTAGGCAATGCGTCGCCACAGCTCGAAGAGTGGAGTCGCTTTGCCTCCAGTGGGCCAAGGTCCTGATGCTTGTCAGATGCTCACCCGCGCTCAGCTTGGCCAGGATCCCCCACAGAGAACCGTGCTAGGGGTGTTGACTGAAAATGAGCAGTACAGGAGGGCCTGTGGCCAGGTAATAACCCAGGAGCACCAGGAAATATGCCACGGAGAAGGCTTGCTGTGGCAGTAAGCATGTGTGTGTGTGTGTGTGTGTGTGTGTGTGTGTGTGTGTGTGTGTGTGTGTGTCTACACACTCATACTCCTGTGCCTATGTGTCAGAAACACTGAGAAAGGTGCTATGGTCAAAAAAAGCTTGCTGTGGTAGTATATGTGTGTGCACATGTATGCACATGTGTGCATATGTGTGAGTAGCCTCCTACATAAGTGTAGGGACTGTTTGGGTTAAGTGACCCGAGGGCTAGTCAGAAAGAATGCAATTACATTGTACTATAGCCCTGGAGATGCTCTGGGCCAGAACAGTGTTCAGGAGCTAGGCTACCACGAATTAATTGGGGAGAGTTTATACTGTGTTTAGTGGGCACACTGTGTGTACCAGGATACACTAGTTTACTTTATAAAATAAAGGTCATTTCTAGAGCACACATCTCTACCACTACAGACCAGGAATGGGCGCTGAGATATTTACTTACTTGTCTGCTCCAAACTGACTGCAGGATTTTCCATCAAAGACAGAAATTCTGACATTTAAAAATCTTAATCTGCAGCAATGATATTTTTGAAATAGAAAATAAATTCCACCCTGAGCCTACTACTAGGCAAACCCTCATAATGATGCTTCAGTTCAATATTACAAGTCTGTGGAACCCTGTGCTTCCAAGAGTCCAGTCCAGAAGTACCAAACGTGCTGGTAGAGGCTCCTTCAGAGCCCCTCATCTGCTGCCTTCAGCTCCATTGCCTTTTGCTAAGAGAGATACCCAAAAGGATCCTTTTCATGTTTTGGGTCAAGTTAAGTGAAAGTAGTTTAAACAGAACTTGATTAGCAAGTTCTTCAAACTTACAGCCCGAGAGCTGAATGTATGGATTAGAACCAGTGTCTGCACTCAATGACCTTGTTTTACATCCATGCCTGTGCTGCCTGGAGCCACTGCTTGGTGGCCTGTCCTCTCCACCACACTCTGATGACTGTTTCCCACTATCTTATCTGTTTTCATATTGGTTTTAAAATAATATGATTTTCTTATTACTGTGTATGTACAACCGTTCATGCATGTTGTATGTCTTTGAGGTCAGAGGACAAGTTTGGAAGCTCCTCTCCCTCCAGGGCTTGAACTCATGTCACCAGGCTTGGCAGCAAGTGGCTTTACCCCAAAGTTATCTTGTTGTCGTATCCCTTAATCTTCTGTAGCTCCTGCCGCTTCAGAATAAGGAATGAGAAGGCCTGGTTTCTCAGAAGTATGCCATTAGCCTGGCTTATGTAGCTCTAAATGGCCTCAAATTTAGGATCCTCCTTCCCAGCTGCCCCAGTGCTGGAATTGCAGGTTTGTTCTCTTTGAGTTAGCAGCTGGAACCCTTAATGCCCCCTGTGCCATTCCTGTCCTGTTCTGTAACTACTGAGTCCCAGCTCTTGTACCTGTGTGAAGCACCTCATGGCCTCTTGGCTTTCAAGGTGCCTCTCCAACCACTTGTCTTTCTCCAATTTCTCTTCTCTTTTCGATCAAACCCAAACATGTACAGATGTGTGGGAATCATGTCCCACCTTCAAACTCATTGAGCCACACAGCTCCGTGCAGCCACTGCCCAGCTACACCAAGGCTTCTTGGAAATCGGAGATCACAATAGGATGTGCATTCTGCCAAGGCGAATACTGAAATATCGGCACCTCTCACATAACTGACCATTCTTGGCTCTGTGAAATCATTTTTCTTGCTCAGTTTGGGGAACAGTTCTCTCTCCAGATGTGTTATGCTGTACATTGCCTCTCCTCAGTGGCCTTGTCCATGACACACACACACACACACACACACACACACACACAGAGAGAGAGAGAGAGAGAGAGAGAGAGAGAGAGAGAGAGAGAGAGAGAGAAAGAAAGAAACTCAGACTCAGTAGTAACACGATTCATCATGGTTGGTTGTAACTCGTCTTTTGGGATTTTTTTTCTTAACATTTTTATCAGAAATTGTTTTTCTTAGTGAATGTAATTTTAACTTGCTCAATGGAAAGTAAATTTATGGGGCGGCATATGAACTAGAAAGTGACATCCAATAAATACCGAGATAAGTACAAGCAAAATGTCCACAGCGGATGATGGTGGTGTCTGTAAGAGTCAAGGCCCAGCTTACGGCTGCCCTGGCTCCCATGCACGACCCTCACAAGGTGCCAATTTTGAGTGTTCATGAGGACAGTATCACCATTGTTCCTGTTGTTCTTGCTAAAAGAACAAAGAAAAGCAATGGTTTGAGAAAATTTCTCCAAGAGTAAGGATGTTGTTATGCACACAGTAAGCATTTCTGTAGCATGGAGTTTTGAAGTCATGGAGTTTTCCTGGGAAGGAAAGGAAACTTTACAAGCACCTGTCATGGAAAGTTAGGTATTCAGCAGAGGACTAGCGGGATTCATTTGCTAAGTATCCGGGGTGCTGCCGAGTTCTTATAAACCACTGCAAGGCTCTAGATGTGAGAGCAGATTGCAATTCTCTTCTTGTACATGTAACTAATCAGTTTTCTAAGTGCATCATGGCTCTTGCGTTTATAGTCATGAGTTCTCTTTAATACCCATGTAAAGAAGATGATGAATCTTAAGCAGAATTCTTTCCATATGACAAATGTGAACTAAATGAAAGGGGAAATTATATTCTCAGATGTTCCTTATTTGGAATTAGATGGCCAGCTTAGACAGTCCTACTTAGAATTTGCTCTCACTTTCCCAAGCTGCTGATTTGAGCGACATGGCCCTGTATTACTCTCAGTGGAGGGTGCCCTACAGGGGGTATAACTGTTTTGTTTTGTTTTTAAGGAGATCACAACAATCAGATGTTTTTCTGGATCAGAAAATGTCTTCCCTGCAGCTGGAAAGAAAGTGCTCCCTGACCATGGGGTCACCGAGCCAGCCAAGCATGGATTTGATATCTACATGGATGATCCTGCACAGGGGGACAGAGACAGCTGCCCAGGGAGAGAGGGCATAGTGTTTGAGGATGTGTATGAAGTAGACACCAGCATGCTCAAGTCAGATCTCCACTTCCTGCTGGATTTCAACACAGGTAATCTGGCTCCCCCAGGGCTGCGGGTGTCCTGTGCTCACAGCCCCTCCATCGTGTTCCAGAGAGCAGCTGGCAATGCATACGGGAAGTGATGACTGTTCGCAGCTTCCTGTGAGGGTAAGTGCATGTGATGGGCCTTTAATGAAATGACTTACATGACCACATTGCACCTCTGCAGTTTCCCCAATGCTGGTTGACTCTACTGCCCATGCCCAGTCGGAGGAAGCCACGGATTTTGGTTCAGATGTGATCAACGTAACAGAATATGCAGAGGAGATTCATCGCTACCTTCGAGAAGCTGAAGTGAGTTTCCCAACCCTGGGTTCAGTCTCTAGATGATAAGATCTGTCTTTGTATCACAAGCTCTTGACCCTTAGGAGTAGCATCAATGTGAGATCTTTAAAACATAAGAACTCTATAAAAGAAAAAGGAAAGAAAGAGAGAAGGAAAGAAGGAAGGAAAGAAGGAAGAATGAATGACTCTGAGCCTAAGTACTTGGGATAAGGGATCCAACTTGATGTCCTAATACCAAATATCAAACATACATGCTTTCTTGTATGGTTTCAAGTGTCTGATTTAAATACTCAGGAATAACACATAGCAATGCTTTCCCTCCTGCTTTATACCAGCCCATTCCTTGACAAAACCAGAATCTCATGTTTCCTCCTTATTATGTGATTAAGACTAATTTGGCCTGGAATCAGAATCCCCCTAGTCTTGGTTTCTGAGATTTCTCCACAAACTGGGAACAGTACTAGGGGGTGGGTCTTTGCTAGTGCAACTATTTGAAGAACCCCACTCTTTCCTCCACCAGGTAAGACACAGGCCCAAGGCTCACTATATGAGGAAGCAGCCGGACATCACAGAGGGCATGCGCGCCATCTTGGTAGACTGGCTGGTGGAGGTTGGGGAAGAATATAAACTTCGCACAGAGACCCTGTACTTGGCTGTCAACTTCCTGGACAGGTTTCTTTCCTGCATGTCTGTTCTGAGAGGGAAATTGCAGCTTGTCGGGACAGCGGCTATTCTCCTGGCTTCGTAAGCGTTCTTTCAGCTTGTGAAATGCCACCCGTCAAAACACTTGGTTTAAACCCTCATCCATTTATTGAAGAAATGTAATGTCTACAATTAAAAGGATCCATGCTCTTTTAATAAGAGACCATAATCTTTTCAGATTAACTGAGGGAATGAAACTTGCCCACACGCTTACTCTTCCGGTCAGATCTTTGAAATTTGTAGACAGGGGTTCACTATCACAAGTGAGGCAGCCATCAGCTGAGATTCAAGATGGAACTTGTGTTCTGCCCTGTGGTCTCTTGGCTGAGTTTTAAGCCAAGCAAAAATTCTATTTAGAGAGTTTTGGTTTCATAAGCACTGTGGTACCGGTCTGTCAAATGGCACTGAGTGACACAGCTTGTTCATTTTATTTGGTGGATGAATGGTTTTAGTTGGTTCCGGTTCCTGTCAGTGACTCCTAACAATATCTAATTGAGTGGGGAAGGAGACATGGGCTGTGGCCAAGCTGCACTGGCTTAAGCGATCTGTGGTAGTTTCTATTCTTCTAGCCTGGATGTTTCAGTTGTTAATATGTGAAACAAGAGAGGGAGACAGGCTATAAAGAAGGATAGGGAAAGAAGGACGGTAATGAATTATATTGTTATTTTTCTCTTGACTATTATGTATCCTTTGCTAATTAATGAAGTTAAATAGTCGAATATGATCTTCAGGAAACAAAAAACAAAACACAAAACTAAAGCCACCAAAGCTATGGGATTTTTTTTTTCTGTTATTGGTTTAATCCTAACATTCTTCTCACAAAGTGACCCGATATGTATTCAATCAACAGGCATCCAGCTGCAGTTTGTGTCTGTTAGACTTACTCAGTATTTCAAAGTCCCCAACCTGTCATAAGTCCCAGCAGTTAGTACAACATGTCCTTGTAATACTCCCTTGGACTGAGAACATGTTTGTAGCCTCGCATAGTTCTCTGACAGTTCTGTGGAAATGGGAGATAAAGTAAAAAAGCCTCAGGTCCATCTGAGAGAACGGGGGCTAGAGACAAGTGCTCCAAACTTCCCCCTGATAATTCCTCATTTCCCCAGGAAATACGAAGAGATATACCCGCCCGATGTGGATGAGTTTGTCTACATCACCGATGATACGTACACAAAGCGACAGCTACTAAGGATGGAGCATCTGCTACTGAAAGTTCTAGCATTTGATCTGACCGTTCCAACCACCAACCAGTTTCTCCTTCAGTACTTAAGGCGGCAAGGAGTGTGCCTCAGAACTGAGAATTTGGCCAAGGTATGCCACAGGACTTCCGGGAACAGCCACCTTTCCAACCACCCTCCACTTCTGTGTCTCCCCGGTTCCCATCTCTGTAGAGTTGAAAGGCAATTATCACTAAAAACACGACGCCTGTTCTCAGGGCATTGCTGTGGATGGTACTTTGGTAGGTCAGTCACATAACTCCCAACTATCGAAGATATGTAAGCTTAGTAACCACTCCGTTGAGAGACACAGACCACAGGCAAGCAGTGCCTTTTGACTTGGGAGCAAAGTGAATGTGGCCTTGTTTTGTTTGGTCTTATTTTAATTCATTTAGAAGTGAAGCATTATGAAACTTGCAACCATTTTGACTTAGAGGCATTTAGTTGAAATTATTAACATTCTGTCTTAGCCAATGAGCTTGCCATGGGCTATCTGTGATACACATGCTATTCAAAGAGTAATAAAGAGGATCACAAAACTTCCCCTGCATTGTTCTGACATGTTTCCAGTGGCATTGCTCAAGCTTAAGAACTATCAACTTTCCAAGCTATTACTAGCTTTATAATGGTTGTTTCTTTGTCTTCTGATTAATGGCTCTTTCTATTTGAGATGTGAACTCAGTACTCCTTTATCTGACCACTATAAAACCTGATCTACTAGCATAAGAGAAGAAAAGTAATCTATCACATATGCTATATGGGTGAGCTAGGGTATTAGAACACCATCACAACATTAAGTCTATTGAAGGACAGTCAGAGAGACTAGGAAACTTGGAAATATGTTAAGTTTTGGGCTGGTCATTAGGTTCTGATGGATTGAAAATAAGGTACCAATTGGTGGCTTTGGCAATTTCAGGTTTACTGACAATTTTAGTCAAATTAGACAGTGCTCAAATTTCTTACTCCACAGGGATTTTTCTCTCTTGCCCTTAGTATGTTGCAGAACTGAGCCTTCTGGAAGCTGACCCATTCTTGAAGTATCTTCCTTCCTTGGTAGCTGCAGCGGCTTACTGCCTAGCGAACTATATTGTGAACAGACACTTCTGGGTGAGTTTCTGTCTTCTTCCTAGGTGCAACACAGTCAAGGTTCATACAAAATCTGTTCAGTGAATTCAAGGTTCTGAATGAGCACACATCTTCTGAGGGAAGGTTTCCTCATGATAGCTGGTTGTCATGACAGCAGACCACAGCTTATTCCCAAGTCTTCTAGACCATGACTTTGATGCCATGGCTCTGCTATTGGGAAGCAGAGCTAGCTCAGAGTCAAGGAGATGCCAGGAAAAGTCTGAGAACCTCAGTGCCCAACAATATTTGCAGAGGGCCTTGAGGCTGAGCCATTGGCTGTACCAAGCAAAAGTTGATCCTAGACAGTGGGGATGGTGCACACCTATATTATAGGTGCCTTTGAGGTGGAGGCAGGAGGATTGTGAGTATAAGTCCAATCTGGGCCTCACAGGGAGACCATCTCAACAAAATAAACATCAGTAGCATTCACCTCCTGTAACAATGAAACCCCTCCGAGTCCAGTGAGGACTGCTAGAAGCTCTCAGGCATAGCTGTTAGTGCTTCTTGCCTCAGAAGGCAGAAAGATCAGAAACAACTTCCTACATTTTGTTCCGAATTCGCTCTGGAGTGCTAAAAGAAGGGAGGCATCTACTTTTATTTCTTATAATACTGAATAAATCTTTTTAAAAGTGTGTTTGTGCACATGCACATGTGTGTTTGTATGTGTGAGAGAGAGGGAGGGAGGGAGGGAAGGAGGGAGGAAGAGAGAGAGAGAGAGAGAGAGAGAGAGAGAGAGAGAGAGAGAGAGAGAGAGAGAGAGAGAGAAGTGTATGAAGGTCAGAGGGGAATTTTTAGGAGTCAGTTTTCTCCTCCTACCAAGGGCAGTCTTTTGACTAGGGATCTCTCATGTTCTATGTGGATCATTAAGAATCAGTGAAAGCCCTACTGGGAAAGGAACAAGGACACCGGCCTGCCTCTGCACTCAGGGTTACAGCTATCCACTTGCCAGTTTAGAATTCCGGTCGCTCTGTTGCTAGTGTAAGGTTGCTAAAGGAAGAGGTTATGAATCCTTCTAGATGAATACACTTGCTCACCAAGAACTAGATCTCCTTCCCTTTATAATCAGTTATGCTTGGACTTCTAACCTCTTACAAAGTTATGTGAAGCAAATTTTCCTCTTTGTTTCAATTAGCCAGAAACCCTTGCTGCGTTCACGGGCTATTCGTTAACTGAGATTGTGCCTTGCCTGAGTGAGCTGCATAAGACATGCCTCAGTATACCCCATCGGCCGCAGCAAGCAATCAGGGAGAAGTACAAGGCTTCGAAGTAAGTGGGCACTCTCCCTTCCCTGCTTTCTGGGTTGTTGTGGAATCACAACAACAACAACAAATAGAATAAATTCTATCCTCTGATAGGTCAGAAAACAAGGTTGCTCACTAAATCAAGAAAAGAAATGTAGAAAGATCTAGCTAGATTGACAGCCGGCCAGCATTTGGCAGCTATAGTTAGCTGGCTTCCTTCTGAGCCCTCAGACAGCTGGGGGCTTTCTGTAGCCTAACCGGCATCCTGGGCCCTGGGCTGACCGGGCTGTGCTCTCCTTTCAGGTACCTGCACGTGTCCCTCATGGAGCCGCCTGTAGTTCTTCCCCTGCAGTGAACGCACAGCTAACTCCACAGCCTCATCAGCAAGCAGGTTTGCCCTGAGCTGCTGCGGGTTTCTGCGAGTCGGGCCCACTAACGGCGGGCCTTCACCATGTAAATGTTAGGTTCTCTTAGACTTCAGTAGTTTATAAGTTATGTAGATATAGACAGGTATTTTAAAAGAATAAACAACTTGCTGTATGGCCATATGGTGGACCTCTTTACTAGCTGGCACAGCTCACACTCACACCAGGCATCTTAGTTGTGAGTTATACACTAGTGTATCACGGCTGTGTCAGCACGCTCCCAGGTTAGTTGCACAAGCATCACACGCTTTGATGATTAAGTGCATTGAGGCGACCAATCCTTTCCTATCCCGTTGAGCTCTCGGTGGACTGGTAAACAGAAGAGAAGGGCCAGCTCAGATGGACCATCACGAATCCCGAGCTGCCGCTGTACATCCCTGCTTTCGGCTGCAGCCTTCATCAGCAGAGAGGCAAGCATCCAAGACTCTCTTGGCTCGAGTATCTTTATCCCAAACCATGATCCATTCTCACCCAGAGGTATCAGGGGGCGGGCATCCTGTCTATCCAGCTTGGCTTCAGGTAAGCATCAGTCATGAATTTTAATCATAAAAGACACTTTGGGAAATAGGAAAAAAAAAAAAAAAAAACAAGCTTCACTACCGAATGACACTGTCAGAAAATGAACCCAACACGTCTATATTTCCCCTGGAGAAATACATCAAATTTTGTCTGGTGTTGGAGGTGGGGGTTGGGGTGAGAGAATGAGACCGAATGAGTTTCACCAGCTGGCTTTCATACCTTCCTTTCTCCTTCCATCTGGGCTGCAACCTCTTACTGGCTACTGCCCATATTCAGACACCAAGAAGGGAGCTTTACTCACCTCAGTCCAATCAAACTGACTGTCAAGAATAAGTGGAACACTTTTTTTTGAAGTTTTCACAAAGAAAAATTTTAATGCTATTGTCAACATCAAGAATGAAGTATAAAGCTGGTACACAGTCAACCAGTCAACGCACAGATTATTCAATGTATCAACATCTTTTTTAAAAAAATCGAACAACTTTATTTTAAAAAACAAAGATAAATGTACAGATTTTAAGCATTTTTGCATAAAAGCATATGAGTACATTTTTGTCAGTACTTGTGGAACACTTTTATTGCCAAGACCACACAGTTCCCAGAGACCACTCTTGAATCTTGTGCAGACGAGAGTCTAGGAAGTGAAAGCAACACAAAGGCACCATCTCTCTCCACAGGACAGGAAGGGAAAAGAACACGAATTTCCCAAGATTGTATGGAACTTGCTGGAGATTGAATGACTTTTAAACATTATGCTGGAAACCAGTGGGTTATGGAGTACGCATGAGCCTTCTGGGCTGTGTGCCCCTTCCCTGAGGAGAAACCTCTATCTGGATCATCTCTGGGGTTCATCCAGAAGGTTTTATAGGGGAAAATAAGGGAATGATATGCTTTTGACATAGAAAAGATTGGATTAGGTTGTGTAAAAGATGAGCACTCATGACATCTTATAGGTTTTAAGCATTATTGAAATTTTAAAGTAAAAAATATAGCTACAGAATGAACCAAACACTTACATATAAAACTGTCAAAAGCTAACAGAAGCTAGATCAGTTATTCTGTGATGGTTTTTACGGTACTCACAAGCCACTCAAGGTTTGGTCATTCCCAAAGGTCAGCCTTGCAAAGTTTTGATGGGGAAACCAACATATCCTAAAGCATTTTGCTATTTCGACTATAATCTTACAGGCAAGATCTGCACCAGAATTAACTTCTCTGCACCAAGGATCTATCAGTCTCATTTCCTAGTTTTAGCATGGCTGTTTCCCCTCCCCAGGAGTAGATGCTGAATTTCCCAGCCAACTGCACTTGGCAAATTGACCGGCACATCACCCTTCTCCGTGGGGCACTGGGCAGCTGATTCTGACTTTTGCTGTGTCTGCCCTTTCAAGGTTTAAAATTTGAGCAACTCTGCCAGGCATGGCTACTTCCTACCCCACGTGTTTGCATTGCTGGCCGCTAACTCGCTGTGGTGTGTGCATCCTGAACTGGGGTTGGATAGCAACATCTGGTCGAAGTAGAGCTCAAACACAATAGATGTTCTTTACTAGCACATTCTGTTTTTAGGATGCGTCTTCAAGGAGAGTATAGAAGAGTTCTTGCAGAAATAGGGCATCTACCTTGAGTCATTCTGCAAAAGACTCTTTTGTTTGTTTCTAAATATGGATATAAGCTGTGGCTTTGACTGTAGGCCACAAAGCCACACTGCAGGACATAGGAGTCTGAAGTTATAACCTGGTCTTTTGCTGTCAGCAGTGTGTACCACAAATGACATCTCCATTCCTGTGCACACACCCACTGATGGCAAAGAACTGGGCTGCCTCAGCCCTCACTTCCTTTTCCTATTTCTCTGTCGTGTCCCTAAAATACTTTCTTTTAAAAATAGCACTCGAGTTGTCACCTGTGTGCCTCCCACCCAGCTTGTGTGTGAGCAGCTCTCTGCCTGCCTGTGTGCTCCGGTCCTTGCATGGAGTCTGTCTCCTCACAAAGGGAAAAGATGATACTTCCAGTTGAGTGGCTACTCCTGGTCACTCACATTGTTCCGTAGCTGTGGTGAGATTATTTTCCTGTTTGTCAGATAATTGGAGTCCAATAGTAGAATCTTATCTTTTTAAAGATGTATTTGTTTATTTTATGTATGTGAACACACTGTCACTGTCTTTAGACAACCAGAAGAGATACCATTAGAGAAGGTTGTGAGCTGTGATGTGGTTGCTGGGAATTGAACTCAGGACCTCTGGAGGAGCAGCAGTGCTCTCAACAGCGAAGCCATCTCTCCAGCCCAAGAGGAATCTGAGTTAAGATTTTGTATAATGATATGCGCATAGAACACAGCTCTGTGATTGACAGGTAGATGTCAATATATAATTTTCTGCTCTTGTGATTTCTCTCCATGTTTCTACTTATCCAACCCTGTCCACTGTTTGCAGTCTAGGAGAATGCTCTGGGAAAGGCTGAGGGTGTGGCAATGATACCTTTTCTACCTTTCCAGTCTTCCCTATCTGTCACTTCACATACACATACACATACCATGCACATACACACCATGCGTGCACACACACACACACACACACACACACACACACATACCACACTTGCTCAAGGAAATTGGGCATGACCATAAGCTGAGAACCCCTCGGCAGGGGAGCCTAGTGGTACTAATGAGAGAATGGTGGCAACAACATTTGTTGGGCATGCATCAGGCATGAATTCCAAGATGAGATGGATTAGCCACATGGTTTGCTTGCTAGCATGCTTCTGCCATTCATATTTGTTTCACATAAAACTACAGAGTACAGTGGACACTCTGTGACTGAAGAGGGAGCCAGCCTGTGGCTACCCACAGGCTTTTTGTTGCATGTATCCTGACTGTCAGGAAGAGTTCCAGGGGCTCAGGGATATTCATCCTGGCTCCAGAGAATAGTGTGTGAGATAACAGGTCACTGTTCCATTGCTGTGAAGAGATACCATGACCAAAGCAACTCATAAAACAAAGCACCTAACTGTTGGCTGGCTTACAGTTTCAGAGGTTCAGTTCGTTGCCGTCATGGCAGGGAGCATGGCCACCAGCATGCTGACGTGGTGCTGGATCAGGAGCTAGGAGTTCTACATTTATAGGCAGACACTGGGCCTCACATAGGCTTTTGAAACCTCAAAGCCCACCCTTGGTGACAACTTTCTCCAACAAGGCCACATCTTTGAATCCTTATAATTCTATCAAACAGTTCCACTCTCGGGTGACTAAACATTTAAATATATGATCCTATGGTGAGAGTTATTCTTATTTAACCCCCACAACAGATCAGTAAGATATGCTTTCACCCTGACAATGCTTTGTTTTTCTTGCCCTGTCTTGAACGGTGTAAATGAGTTTGGGCAGTGAGGTATAAGTTTCTACACTGAATTTCACAGATGACTATGAGGCTTGACAAGTAAGTTTTAGGAAGCAGAATGGTCAGTGCTCACTAGCCAGATTAATGAGAGGGGAGGATAGAAGGGAAAAGCATAGGCAGAGACCGGCTAAATGGCCAGAAGGATTTTTGGGAAACTAAGACAAAGCAGAGTCTGTGGATAGAATGTCCTTCACGAATTAAAGTTTTTCAAGGCAGGTAACTTGGCCGGCTGAACCCATGTGCCCAGGCACCGGCCTGGGTAGGTACTGGTGCAGGCTCACACTACAGCCATCTCCAGAGCCATCTCCCCTAGATTCTGCCTGCTCTCCTGCTCAACGTGCCTATGGTTTGCTTATAGCCACCAACTTGCTACTTATTATCTGCCCCAACTCGTTTGCTCTCTACAAACTTGACCACCTTGTTCACTGATAGAGGAGAAAGCTGTTCTTCTGCTGCTCTAAATCCAGCAGTTACCGCTGGGTCACCTGAGGTTTCAGTCATGTTTCCTCCTCATATTGGTCCCTCTTTCTCTGAACTATGAAGCATGGTCTTTGGGAATGAGGACTTGCACCCATAAGACTCATCTCTGCATTCAGCGTGTGGACCATCACCTTCAAAGACAAAACTGACCTCCTCTCCCTGGTTAGTAAAAAAATGGAAAAAGAGAACACTCAAACCTTAGTTACCAGCAGGAACCCTTCTGTTGGGCAAACATGTAATTTGTTGTAAGGCTGTGCCACATAGAATGCCTTGTAATTGTCTAGGTGGTCATAAGAAGCTAAGCCTTGGAAGACAGTAAGTCTGGGTCTGACCAACAAGCCCAGACCCAGCTACTGAAGTAACACTCAAACCCAGAGTGGAAGGCTGTGATCCCCAAATCCCAGCATCAAGATGTGGGTCTGAAGGGTAAAAGTTGGAAATACATGAGGTTGATGTCAGTTGAAGCCCCGAAGATGATTATGCAGATAATCATCAACCGGCAGGTGCTTTCTGAGCTCCCGATTGTAAATCCACTTTGCCTGGATGCACCACAATGGGGCAGATGTGCAAGTCTCCAGGCAAGCCCCAAACCCCACCTCCACAGGAGTGACTTAGACTCTAGCCAGATCAGCCACTCCCTAAGCCCCCCCCCATAGCATTAGAAAAACAACTATGGCTAAATCAGAGGCAAGCGAATGGGTATTGGGTGGTTGGATCCTGGGCTGTTTAAAAAGAACAGAACAAAGGAGAGAAGCATGAAAAATAAAGACACACATTGAAACCTTCTCCTTGGTCCTGTCTCCTTTGTGGTCCTGACTCCTTCGTCCTCCGTGAACGCTCTATTCCAGAGCCTTACCGCAGGCCCTATACTGCTACCTGACAATCAGGCTGAGATTTATGACCCTGCTGGCTGGGCTTTAATCTCAGCACTCTGCTGAGCATTGTCCCACCAGAGTTCACAGGGCTGGTGGCACCTTGCTAGGAGATGTTTCCCAACTTCCTAGCCTAAACTCCAGTGGGCCAGGCAGAGCACACCAGAAACTGCCTTCCCTGGACTGGCAGTGTCGAGCTACCTTCTCCCAGAGTAGCAGAGAGAAGGCCCTCCCATACAGTACAACATCAAGACTATCTTCAGACATGCAATTCAGACCACAGTTAGGCTCAGTAGTGAAAGAGTGGCGCTTTTGAGTGTCCCATTGATGTCCAGGAACAACCTAAAATGCAGATCACCAGTGGAGTAAACATCTGGACTAGGTGCTGAGAGGAGGAAGCAGACACGACCTAAGCTCATCTAAGTTCAACCCCACTGGAAGGGATTTTTATATCCATGGCTCAGTCTGCAATGCAAAGAGAATAGAATTCATACAGCAGCTTGCAGAATTGAGCATGAGTGTCCAATTCCCACTGTGTCCCAACTCACTAGTGTTAGTGACTCAGTAGCTGTTATTTATGCAGAAGATCCCAGTCCTGCCTTTCTTTGTTTACCCTGGAATCTATTTTTTTTTTTAATGATCCCTGCATCTGACACCAGGAGTTTCACTACAGCTTAGCCACTGGTTGTGGGGCACTGGCTGTATTTGGGTGAGCTACTAGGTTCGTCATCCCTAGATTGATATTTCATGCTATCCCATCTCTAACTGATGTTAGGAAGGGCGCTCTTATCTCTACATGACTGCCTTTCTTTAGGAATCCTCACAGGGTCCTCATGGGACAGGTGAGGAAAGAGGAAGAATAGAAACTTACACCCGTGGTTTGTATATGCTTGGCCCAGGGAGTGGCACTATTTGGAGGTATGGCCTTGTTGGAGTAGGTGTGTCACTGTGGGTGTGGGCCTTAATCCCCTTGTCCTTGCTGCCTGAAAGTCAGTCTTCTACTAACAGCCTTCAGACAAAGATGTAGAGCTCTCAGCTCTGCCTGCACCATGCCTGCCTGGACACTGCCATGTTCCTGCCTTGAGAACAATGGGTTGAACCTCTGAACCTGTAAGCCAGCCCCAATTAAATGTCCTTTATAAGAGTTGCTTTGGTCATGGTGTCTGTTTATAGCAGTAAAACCCTAACTAAGACAGCCTCCTCACTGCAGAAGCTAGGGAAATCAGCTAAATGCTCTATGTTTATAAAGATTACATCTTTGATACTAAACATTGGAGAGTCTTATCATGAAGAATGGATTTGATCAGCACTTGCCAGTTTTCAATTTCTCGATCCATCTTTGCTGTTTCTGACATCTCCTGATAACATTTTTCAAATGCTCTACTTCTAGACATTAATCTCTTCTGAACAGAACATTACTATGTAAATGGAGGAGGCATGCTAATTACTTATTTCTTTGTACATAGTATAAAAGAAGACTATATAATGTGACATGATGAAAATTCAGACTCCTACCAGATATGTGGCTCACTCCATGAAAGTCAGTGATCTGGGATTCACCCAACTCTGTGGGAAATGTTCTAAAATTTAAAGCAAGTGGACAGGATTCTGGGGAGATGGCTCTGTTGGTAAAGAATCACCATGCAAATGTGAAGACCTAAGTCACTATTTCCAGAACTCATGTGAATATGGGCTTATAAAGAATGTGTGTAATCCTAGCCCTCCTATGGAGAGAACTTGGAGGCTAGCTAGCCTGGGACACACCATGGCAAACAAGAGACCCTGTGTCAAACAAGGCAAGGACTGACATGTGTGCTGTGGCTTGCACATGCACCCTCACACATGCATGAGCACACATAAACACAAGTATGTGACAACAAGAATTCACTCCATCATATGTATGCTACTCAAGGACATCTGAGACAGAAGCTAGAAGTTCGGTCACAAGTTTTCCTTGTCGGTGACACCACAACAGAAATGGGTCATGGACTTAAGCCATGGAAATAATGAGACAACATTGCACTTCAGTCTTACTTTTCACTCCAGCTGGAAATGTGGGAAGACTGGCCTGTCTTATTAGAGACGGACAATGTGGTGTGACACTGGTGACATTTAGGGCAAGAACTGTACTGGGCAATGTGCTTAAAGTTGAGCACACAATGGAGCTCCATCCTGCCGTGTTGTCACATCTCTGCCCTCACACCTTTCTGTCCCAACCCCAGCATGCTGTCAGCCACATCTGTATGAATGCTGCACCAATCTCTGCTCAATCCCCTCTTCCCCAATCCAGCTTTCCTGAGATGAAGCTGATGACATCACTTCTGTACATGTAATTTCTCCATTTTACCTCTGTTTGGATAAACATGGAGCACATAAACTCACCACTGTCCAGACCCTCACAAACCCATGCTTAAATGGCTCACATTCTCCATTCTACCCCTCTGCAGAGTAATTTGGCTCTTTATTAGCTGCTTTTGACTTCCCAGTGCCACTCGGCCACCTCCGAGGTGGGTGGTTCCTTAAAACCAATCCCAAGTCTCTAAGTTGTCTTTGAGGGCAACTGAAGGCCAGCTCACCTGTCCCTTCCTCAGTCCCAACAGGGCACATTGTGTCTCATGTCCTCAGCGTCTGGATGCACACTGGAGATCCAATGATGTTTTGTTTAACAAATGAAAGGACTGTGCTTTTTTTATAGACATTTGCTAGCTTTTAACCGAGCCAGTTATGAAGGGATATGCCCGAAGAGTATGAACGTTTGCCAAATACATTTAGATAAAACGAGGTTAAAAAGAGACATTCTCAGTGGAAGGCAAGACTGGATCTGACTAGTACGCTGTACAGAGTTCACTTCACAGTTCTTCCCCTCCTACATAAGAAGCTGGAGGACAAAGGAGCTCTTGCTACAGGCCTGAAATAAACGTTTTTAAAGGTGAGAACAGAGAAGCAGAATCCAGACTTCTAAAATTCTTTTTTGCCTTTACATATGTTAAATCTATTTTAGAGGAAAATGGTCCTTCAGGACGAAGCCCTGCATTGCTATTGAACAGGCAATAGCAGACCTGCTTCAGCATGCTCAGATATACCTGCTTTCGAAATGTAGGACCCAAAGCTCCTTTAATGGAATTATTTTTTCTCCAAACTCTGAAAGCAATCCGTTTGCAATCACATAAAGGTCCAGGGTATGTGGACAGACCACAGTGGGGACGGAACTTTTAAAAGTTTTTATTCTTCCCTCGTATAACCCATCTGGACTGTAGCTTCTCCCTCTTTGTCACCCCCAATACCTCCCTCCCCTCAGACCTACACCTCCCATGTCCACTCTGTCTCCCCGGAAAAGAAAGCGGGTCTCCAAGGAAGCAACCGAAGATGGCACAACAAGATGCAATACGGTTAATAAAAGCAAGTGCAAATATTCACATCAAAGCTTGTCAAAGCAACCTTCTAGGAGGAAAAGGTCCCCAAAGCAGGTAAAAGAGTCACAGACACTCCCGCTCCCACTGTCAGGACTCCCCCAAGACATTAACCTAGCAGCCACAGCATACACGCAGAAGAGCTAGCACAGGCCTATGTAGGCTCTGTTCTTGCTGCACAGTCTGGGAGCCCCCGTAGGCCCTACAGTTGGTTCTGCAGACGGTGCTCTTCCGGTGTGCTCCACCCCTGTCTCCCACAGTTCTTCCCCCTCTCTACATGGGTTCCTGAGCTCCAAGGGGAGGGACTGGATAGAAACCTTCAACTTGGTCTCTTGTTCCCACTAATGCTTGGTTGTGGATTTCAACAGCTGCTGGAGGAAGCCTCTCTGATAAGGACTGGACTATCTTATTAGGCACCTATCTACTGGGTATAGAAGAAGAAACATTATTTCTTTATTTAGGCTAGTGATGTTTGGTTTGATGTTAGGTCTCTGGCCTAGCCAGTCTCTGGTTCTTGGTCACCCAGGCAGTGTAAGGGCTTTTCAGTGGTTGGGAGGACTCCTGCAGGGCACAGTATGGAAGCTTCCAGGAGAGAGCAAACCAAGCTTTCCCAGCAGAACATAAACCTCAGCGTTGGGCTTTAGAGCTTCACAGATTTTTCTCTAGGAGTCCTGAGCTGTATGGCTGCTCATCTTAGACTACGGAAATAATAAATGAGGCCCAATGCCTCGTGGCTTAAAACAATAGACCACCTTGTCTGTACACATCTTTTATGGCGGTGATTTATGTGTTTTCAATGGCAGTTTTTTGCCTCTTCAGCTCTTGAACTTGTGTATTTTATTTTTATTTATCTATTTATTTATTTATTCATTTATTTATTCATTTATTTATATTTAAAATGGTCAGTTTTGGAGAAGGTACCATGAGGTGTTGAGAAGAGGGTATATTCTAGGTGAAAGACAACCAGGAAGACCACAGGCATGCCTCTTTCCTGTTATAAGTCCCCCGAGAAATACAGAGAAGGAACAGATTTTATGCATAGATGTTTTCAACATCATTAGTGTTGGCTTACACACACCAAGTCCTGACACTGTTACAGCGGCCATATTGTGCGTGCAGACAGAAGCCTGGCATGGCTGTCCTTGGAGAGGCTCTACCAGCAGCTGACTGAGACAAATGCAGATACTTTCAGCTAACTATTGGATTGAGGTTGAGGACCAATATACGAGAGTTAGAGGAAGGACTGAAGGAGCTGAAGGGGATTGAAACCCCACAGGAAGAACAAGAGTGTCAATTAACTCAGCCGTCTCAGAGCTCCCAGAGACTAAGCCAAAAACCAAGGAGCATCCATGGGCTGTTTTGTGGTGCCGGGAACATGTGTAGCAGAGGACTACCTTGTATGGGTTCAGTGGGAGAGGATGCAGGTAATCCTATGGAAACTTGATGCACTAGAGAAGAGGGATGCTGGTGGGGGTGAGGTGGAGGTGGGTGGGCAGGTAGGAGAGTGCCCCCTCAGAGGCAGGTGAGGGGAGCTGGGTGAAGAACTAGGAGAAGGGGAACAGGGAAGGGGGCAACTTCTGGAACGTAAACAAATAAGAAATTACTTTAAAAAACAAGCAAATGGGAATCACCATTAGCTTTTCCTACAGGCACCACTGACCACTGGAGAAATCAGATGCAGGCTTTGCAGAGAGGGCGTGGGGTTGGGATGACTTGTAACAGACCGTGTTATTGCAGCTCCCGAAGTGAGAGAAATGTGTCCTCATTTAAAACCCACTCACTTCTCCCCAACGTGATGCGTCTCACGTCACAACGATGCTTTTATGCAACCATTTTTCAAATTAGAGAGCCAACTTAAACTACAGACAAATTAGAATTAATAGCATAACATTTTTTTTTGAAATGTTAGGTGCCTGAAACAGGGTCACTTGAGGCTGCTGTGGACTGAGTTACAGCCTGATTTTAAAATGAATGTGAGGAACTCACGGTGAGCTTGGGTCCTGTCTGTCACCTGCACGTCGCTCCTGTCTTTCAGTAGCCGATTATGCTCTCGTGGAAACCACGTAAATTCTAATCTGCTTACAGTTTTTCAAATTAAGACAAAGGGGGTGTAATATTCAAATTTCATTTTAAAATGTTAACATAACATTCAAGAACAAGGCTGTCCTTCTTATAGGAAGAGAAGGCCTGAAGCTTGTACAATTCAGAAAACTCCACTTAACATTTCCTGTCTTAGTCTAGATTTGGTGTTATATCTGATCCTTTGAAAAACTTAAAGAGTCAATCTCTTTCTCCTTTGTATGGAAACAGAAGCAAATACTGACACTTTGATGAACTTATTCTGGATTCTATGACACATTTAATAAGAAGCCAAAGACCTGATCTTTGTGCATAGGGAAAGCGTGCTTTCGGGGACAGGCTAAGTGAGTAATGACCATTAGGACATCATAAAAAAGTGAGATTTGAGATGCATGAAAGGAAAGAGACAAGAAGCAATGTGGCCTCAGGAATCTACCCGCACCACATCTTCACAAGGAGGCTTCAGCCTTAACGTCTCAGTGCAGAAAATAAATGTTGACCCCAAAATACTGTCATGATAGCAATGGTAAAATTGGAGAAGTCCTTTACCAAAACCTGGAACCGAGACCACTTGGATAGACAGTGGGGAGAAAAATGAGCTTCAGACCCCATCCAGGAACAAAGCAAAGGCTTTGCTATTTTGGGAAACTTTGGAGAGTTGACCTCCAAAATGTTTACCCAACATCAGTGATGCAATGGAGTGGTCCTTATATGGGAAGCAAACAGGACCAAGTGTCCCTTGCCAAGTTTCACAGGTGGACACACTCTTCACTATTGTATTTCTCATCTGGTAAGTAGCAACTAGACACCAGTTTCATGTTCATAAAGCCATGATTCAGTCACTCAAGAGTTAGGTTGACGCTGATGTTGTTAGACAAGATCATAGTTGTTTGACTGCTGTAGAGTATACTTAGTCAGAGACCGGGCTACATGATGTTACCCATCAGCAAACTACCAATGGAACGTCCATTGTATGTGCAGTCTACTGTTCACTGTGAGCGGCTCTCACATCAGCGTGCTTGTGCTGCACTGAACAAGGGAAGGTTGACAGGGAGAATCTGAATAGTGGTGATCCACTCTGTAGCAGAGACGCATAGAGGAGAGTCTAAACCTCAGCCTTGGCAAGTCAGGAAAAGTCTCTTGAAAGACAGGGAACGCCTTAGTAACCGTTCTGTTGCTGGGAAGAAATATCACGACCGAGGCAACTTATAAAGGAAGCAGTCAACTGGGGGCTGGCTTACAGATTCAGAAAGCTAGTCCACGATCATCATGGGGGGGGGGGGAGCAGGGCTGCAGGAGGCAGGCATGGTGCTGGAGCAGTAGCTGAGACCTTACGTCTGATTCATAAGTCCTAGGCAGAGGGCTGGGGAGGGCCTGGCTTTTGAAACTTAAGCCCACCCCCAGTGATACACATCCTCCAATGAGGCCACATCCTCTAATATTTCCCAAACAATTATGTTAACTGCCCAATAAGCCTTCGAATATATGAGCCTGTGAGGCCCATTTTATTCAAAGCACCACAAGAGAAATGATTAAGATTTGTCTAGATAAGGGGTATGAGGGTGGAAGAAACAGGAGAGGTATTAATGTTTTGGGCATAGACTACAGTCTAGGTTTGTATGTTCCCTGGTCAAAAGGCAGAGGGTAGCTGCTCTTTGCTACTTTGTGGGTTTTTCTTTTTCCCACCCGTTATCGTCCTGGTTTCACCCCTATCATTGGATAGAAGAGAAAAAAGGATAGAGGACACACACACACACACACACACACACACACACACACACACACACAGAAAGAGAGAGAGAGATAGAGAGAGAGAGACAGAGATCTCTGAATCTAATTTCTTTTCTTTTGTTTTTTATTTGAACATGTCTACTAACAAACTGTACCCAACCTCCCTAGATGCCCAAACGCCACAACCCCACCTCACATGACTCTCACACTTACGCACCCTCTGAAACGTTCCCAGCATTCCAAACATCATACAATAGCAGAAATTATCTGCAGCTGGCAAAACCACACTTCCGCTAGAGCAGGAGGCAAATCGTGGTCAGCTGCTGCAGACAATCCAAAGCATCCCCCATATTCCTATACCTGGCATTCAAATGAAAGGGCATTCTTATAATATTTCTGCATTTTAACAGAAACCAACATTCTGGAGTTCTTACTACAGCAAAGACAGAGACTGGTAACTCATGTGGGAATGGGAGGAAACAATTTGGAAGTGATGTTGAAAATTTTAGACCTTATTACAAGGTGAGTTGGTGAATAATTTAAGGCTTGTGGTTGATGGGAGCATGTTTGCTTGGAAGCCTCCTGTCTGCTGCAGTGTGGAGACTGCTGTGGGCTCAAAGCCCTGCTCACCAGTGGAGGGTTTTGTATGCACAGAGAACCAGTAAGGAAACAGACGCTAAGCACAGCTCTCCTCTCTCCACAGCAGCCGTCTGCCTTCCAGCCTGAGACAGGGAAAGGGATCTGATTCCCACCATTTTTGAGGAGGGGTTTCTCATTCTCCCTAGGTTCATGGGCAAATGGCTGCTCACATTTCTGTTTGCTCAAGTGGTACCTGGGGATGAAAGGAAAGCAGTTTTCTATCACAGAAACCAACACCAGGCACTGTGGAAGAAAAATACATCAGAGAATTATAGTGATTTCACTCAAAATCTAATTTATGAGCTACGAGACGCTTGTATTCTGTGAAATGCAGCAGATAGAGGCATCGTTTGACCCCAGGACAGTGGGATTTTGACAAAATTAAAATGCTTTCAGGAGAAGCTCTGTTTAAGGTCTCGAGGAAACAGAAATACAAAAGGTACATAGGTGCAGTGAGTTGTTATTCCCAAGTTTCAAATGGGAACCGTTTGGGGGGAACACTTTAAATTTCTCTCTATTCCTTTTTAGTCTTGGGCAGAATAAACTTGATCTAATTTCACAGTCTGTGCCTCTTATTATCCTGACGTGATGATAAAATGAGACGTCGTCTGAGGTTTCTGAAAATGTATGAATCCTAGAAGCATCCAGGTAAGGGGGTCTGTGCTGACTGAGCTGTTCAACGTGCAGAATTAATTAAATTCTGATTTCATCATTGCTGCCAGATATAATGGCCAACCGAGGAACCTTTCCTTGTAAGCAGAACACAGCAAATATTGGAAAAACATTCAAAAAACGAAGGAAGCCATTCTGGAGTTTGCTAAAAATAGCGTGATTATACTGAGACAGGAAATGAGAGTCCAGAGTTTGTCATCCCTCCGTTCCAAAGAGAGGCTCTCACACTGAAGCATCCCCTTTAAGATGTAAGAAGCTACGCTTGCAAAGAAAAAGCAAATGGATCAATCTATGGTCCAGCCTTAGGTTTTGTCCTGTTCCCTCACAACTGTCACTGAGCAAAGGAACAGTGGGGTGAACGCTACAAACTCCAGCAACAGGAGAAGTGTTGCATGTTGCAGCTCACATGGAGATGCTGAAAACACTGACCTCAGAGCAGTGGTTAGTAGAGCTTAGAAAGGGCAGGATGGAGAAAGAACAAAGGGACGTTAGCAATGGCTACCCTTCTCCAAAACTCCACTTACGAACTGGAAGACATGGACCTTATCAGTCGATAAAGTATTCGCCATAAAAGAGTAAGACTCAAACATCAGATGGGTGGGTGAGGCAGCCTGCCTTACTTGGGAGGTGAAAACTGGGGATGCCTTAGGCAAGTTGGCTAGCTACACTAGCTGTCAGTCAGGGTCAGGTTCAGCAAGGAAACTGGCCTCCGTTAAAATAGCACAAAGCAATTGAGGAAGGCACCTGTCATTAACTTTTGGGTTTTATACACAGACGTAAAAGAACAAAGGCACACACACAAACACACACACATGCATATACACATGCACACCATATACACACATTTACACACACCAATAAAAGCACCTAGGCAGGAGACAAGAGTTACAATGTTAAGATAGCCAGTTCACAATCATTTATGGAATATTTTACAAATAGCAAGTTAAGAGGCTATAGTTTGTATCTTGAAAAGGATTGTGAATTTAGGCCAGCCAGGACTACATAGCAAGACCCTGGATTTCTTTTCAAAAGAGGATTGCAGAACAGCTCAGTGGTTAAGAATACACACTACCCTTGGAGAGGAGCTGAGCTCACGACTACCTGTGAGTCCAGCTCCAGGGGATGTGACACCTTGGCTTCCACAGGCACCTGTGTGCCCTTGTACAAGCCTAAACACAGACACACCAAATTAATAAAATTAACCTTTAATTTTTTAATGAAAGGAAGAGTATAGAAAAAGAATGGGCATTTGCAACTGAACCTGTTTAGTCAAGGTTTAAATGGAACACAGTAGTGAAGAAAGCTTAGCACAGCTACTGGACACAGGTGTCCACTCTGTGAAAAGCAATCTGTTTTCTATAGGATGGACAGAACACACTTTTTGCTGGTTGACACATTTTCTCCTTGTTGGAATCTTTTATGCTAAATTTCAAATGTCAGGGAACACATGTTAAAGAAGACAAGGCACTGTGGAGAATTTCATGGGAGTTCAGATGAGCCATGGTGATAGGAGGACAGGAGGCAGGCTCAGGAGGAGCACCCACAGGAGGCAGGCTCAGGAGGAGCACCACAGGAGGCAGGCTCAGGAGGAGCACCCACAGGAGGCAGGCTCAGGAGGAGCACCCACAGGAGGCAGGCTCAGGAGGAGCACCCACAGGAGGCAGGCTCAGGAGGAGCACCCACAGGAGGCAGGCTCAGGAGGAGCACCCACAGGAGGCAGGCTCAGGAGGAGCACCCACAGGAGGCAGGCTCAGGAGGAGCACCCAGAGAGCATGCTGGCTATCTGCAAGGGGGAGCATCAGCATGGACTGCGGCACTGAGCAGTTGGATGGAGATGTGCTATTCACAGAGATGTGAAAGTCTGTCTGTAGGCTGCAGAAAGGCTAAAGGAGCCTGCGTTGCAATTTCTGTAAGGCTATAAGTAAGGATACGGTCAAGAAGACAAAATGGTAGCCAACAGATTGGGAAAGGATTTTTACTAATTCTATATCTGATAGAGGGCTAATGTCCAATATATACAAAGAACTCAAGAAGTTACACTCCAGAGAACCAAAATATCCTATTAGAAATTCGGTAAAGACCTAAACAAAAAATTCTAAACTGAGGAATATCGAATGGCTGAGAAGCAACCAAAGAAATGTTCAATATCCCTAGTCATCAGGAAAATGCCATCAGTCAGAATGGCTAAGATAAAAAACTCAGGTGACAGCAGATGCTGGCAAGGATTTGGAAAAAGAGGAACATTTCTCCACTGTTGGTGGGGTTGTAAGCTTGTACAACCAGTCTGGTGGCTCCTCAGAAAATTGGACATAGTACTACCTGAGGACCCAGCTCTACTTCTCCTGGGCATATACCCAAAATACACTCCAACATCTAACAAGGACACATGTTCCACCATGTTCATAGCAGCCTTATTTATAATAGCCAGAAGCTGAAAAGAACCCAGATGTCCTTCAACAGAGGAATGGAAACAGAAATTGTGGTACATATACACAATGGAGCACTACTCAGCTATTAAAAACAATGACTTCCTAAAATTCCTAGGCAAATGGGTGGAACTTGAAGCTATCATCCTGCACTGGCTGATTTTGTATCAACTTGACACAAGCTGGAGTTAATCACAGAGACAGGAGCCTCAGTTGAGGAAATGCCTCCACGAAATCCAGCTGCAAGGCATTTTCTCAACTAGTGATCAAGTAGGGAGGGCCCCGCCCATTGTTGGTGGTGCCATTCCTGGGCTGGTAGACCTGGGTTCTATAAGAAAGCATGCTAAGCAAGCCAGGAGAAGCAAGCCAGTAAGTGACATCCCTCCATGGCCTCTGCATCAGCTCCTGCTTCCTGACCTGCTTGAGTTCCAGTCCCGACTTCCTCTGGTGATGAACAGCAGTGTGGAAGTGTAAGTTGAATAAACCCTTTCCTCTCCAACTTGTTTCTTTGTCATGATATTTTGTGCAGGAATAGAAACCCTGACTAAGACACATCCTGAGTGATGTAACCCAGTCACCAAAGAGCACTCATGGTATGTACTCACTGATAAGCAGATACTAGCCCAGAAAGCTCAGAATACCCAAGAAACAATTCACAGAAATTATAAAGTTCAAAGATAAGGAAGGCCAGAAGGTGGATGCCTCAGTCCTTCTTAGAAGAGAAAACAAAACATTCATGGGAAGAAATCAAGGGACAAATAGAGGAGCAGGGATTGGAGAAAAGATCATCCAAAGACTGCATCACCTGGGGATCCATCCCATATGCAGCCACCAAACCCAGTCACTATTGCTGATGCCAAGAAGTGCTTACTGGTAGGAACCTAATATGGATGCCTCCTCAGAGGCTCTGCCAGAGCCATGCTGATACAGAGGAGGATTCTTGCAGCTAGCTATGGGACTGAACATGGGGACCCCAATGAATGATCTAGAGAAAGAACTGAAAGAGTTGAAAGGGTCTGCAACCCAATGGGAAGAACAAAATTTTCAACTAACCAAACTCACCACAGATCCCAAGGACTAAAACACCAACCAATGAGTTCACATGGAGAGACCCATGGCTCCAGGTGCATATGCAGCAGAGGATGGCATTGTCTGGCATCAGTGGGAGGAGAGGCCTTTGGTGCAGTGAAGGCTTGTTTTACCAGTGTAGGGGAATGCCAAGGCACTGAAGTGGAGAGGGTGGTTGGAAGAGGGAGCACCTTCAAGGAAGCAAGTAGAAGGGGAAGGGGAATGGGAGTAGGGGAAAAGGGATAACATTTGCAATGTAAATACAGAGAACAGCCAATGAAAAACTAAATAAAAAAAAAGAATTCTGTCTGAATGGCCTCTCTTCCTGTTTCTTCAACCTTTCAGGTGAAGATGAAGGCTCTCACACTGCGGGAGGCTTGAGGGGTGTGCAACCATACCCAACACTCTTCCTGCTTTGTACTCTCTTTGGAAACATTAGTTTTCTTTGGGGACAGTTTTGTGCAACTCATGGGCATACAACATTGTCTTCATTCTATTGTTCCTTAAGCTGTATCCACACTCAAAGCTAACACAAATTTCTGTGTCCTCCAGTGTCAGCGGAAGGTCAAAGATGTTTCCACTCAGGGCCATTGGCAGAGTCAGTGGAGGTGGGTTAGGGATGCTACTACCCACTGACTCTTCCAAAAGACTCACAGTGCAAACTGAACAGAACTGGCTCATCTCTCCTGATTTGTGGAAAGAACTGGCTTCTCTGTGAGGGTCACATCCCAGAGAAGAGAACCCATTGAGATTCTAATGCAGCCATTGCTTATTGGAAGGTGGCAGAGTCTCATGTTCAAAAAAAAAAAAGAGAGAGTTTTAGTGGCACATGATGATTGGTTTATTGCTATTTATTTTCTTTTAAGACAAACTTGTAGCCAAGACTAAACACCTGGGATTCACTATGTGGTCCTGCCTGGTCTCAAATTGCATACATCCTTCTGTCTCTACATCCTAAATTACTGGGATTATAGTCTTGAATATATATATATATATATATATATATATATATATATATATATATATATATATATATATATATATATATCTTATTATATATATATAATAAATGCTTATATATATATGCATTCCTTTTGAGGACACACAATTGTTTTTAACAGTTTATCTCTGCATTTCTTCTAATAAATACTTAAATAAAAAGCAACATAAAATGTTTGTTTCAAAGAAATTATAATGATTACAACTAAACAATTATTTATTTTAAAGAGAGTATAAATAAAAATAAACTATTGCGTTAATAGCAGTGTGTGTAATCTACGAATATGGTACAAATTTTCACAGCGGACAAATATCACACATTTGGAAGACACAAATTTTGTTTGTCAGATTATTTAGCTGTGTGTTCATGTCAGGAAGATGTTAGTAATGAGTAGGGTTGGAGAGGTTTTTCCACCATGGGTATGCTGTTGGGTCTCTGAGTCAGTCTCAAACTGAGTGTCTCAGAGGTCACAATAACTGGGCACAGCAGGTGAAGAAGGCTGCAAAAACTGTGGCACAGGGGAGGCACTCATCTTTTACATAGGGCTGGACTGGCTTCTGTAAGATGTGCTTTTCTTCTTGGCCACAAGAGTGAGGCTTACCAATGGTAAGAACACGTGGATGTCCTCTTGGTGGATAGGGATATGGTTCTTCATTTCTGCTTCTTCCCTGGGTGTGTTCAGGTGGGAGAGGATGAAGTGGAGCCTGGAGCAGGTGAGTTAGCAGGATCTTGGGTCTGGCTGGAGGTGGGGGAGGGCTTCTCCTAGGACTTTAGTGTCAGGGCTCTCTTAGATGATATTCAGTGAAGCACCTTATGCTGTTTATCAGAGAGGACCAGGGGCTATAAAAGCCTTGGAGAGGGGGAAGGGTCAGGGTTTAGGGTGACAGTAAATCTTTGGCTGGAGCTTAACAAACTGGGAATGCCTCATTTGCGTAGAGAGGCATTCTAGGAACCCCAGGTGCTTACTGAGAAGGTTTTTATCTGAAGAGAGGAAGTTAAACCTGTCATTTTGCCAAGGACTATGTGACACTCCTCAGGCCAGGCTTCCCAGATCAGGATGAGAAGCCCCACTAAGAAAAAGATGTCCTCTACTTTGTACTGAGCTCAGGAGAGCTTTCCAGACATGGTGGGCTATAACCCTAATAGTTATAGTCTATATATATATATAGACTATAACACCAACAGACCTACACAGACACAATGGGCTGTCTAGGGAAGGTATCACCAGTGTGTTAGAGCTGCTGACACCAGAGAATTCAGTGACAATCATGCTAGGTGTCTAGGGACCTTCAATTTCCACAGTAATAGTTTGGGGAGATGATATAATTTTCTTAGTTACTATATTGCAAAGTTATGCCATCTTGAGAAGTAATGCCCCATTACAGGGTAAGGTTGTCCACAGAGAAAGTGACAGCAGGGGCTTCTTATGATGCAGGGTTTGGAACAAACAGAAGCTTTAGAGCACCACCTCCAGCCCCGTCCCTCAGCACCACTTGAAGAACAGAAATCTGAGCTGGAGAAGATTCTTTTATTTACTCCCAAGGCTCAGCAGGCAAAGCATGAGTTACCTCAACTGTGAGTGTGTGTGCCCTCCAGGCAGTAAGGGGGTTTCTGACTGGGGGAGCAATGCTCTCAAGTGGGGACCGAATGCAGGAGGCAGGCATTAGTGACGATGCTCCGGGCTCGTCACTTACATGATCAACTTGTCTGCTTGAAACTCAGCCAGTCACCTACGACTTCTGTATCTCATGTCCTTTAGAGAAACAACACCGTACTTCAAGGTGAGCCAAACTGTAACTGAAGTTTTAGTTCTGTGGTTAGGCTGTAGGGAGAATGCCAGGCTGGGATTCACATCATCTCTGTGGGCCCTGGGCAGAATCTGCCTTCCCCATGCATTCATTCCAGCATCTTAAAGGTAGAAAATTACATCTGCGATGCTGACAGACAACTTTCCTCCCTTGTAACAAACTCCACGGACACCGTGGTACTGAAGAAAAGGAAGGCTTCAGGCACAGACACAGAGATCAGTTGGTGTCAACTAATACCTGATTCAAGAAAATCATTAGGTTGAATAAATAAAATTTCAAATAACTTTTAAGAATTTAAATGTTAAACTTTTTAAAATGTGTTTTTTTACTAAAGACTCTAGGGCACTCTTGAATATATCTATATCTATATCTGTATCTGTATCTGTATCATTTATATCTATACCTATATCTATATCTATATATATCTATATATATCTACATTATCTATATCTATATATATATATATATCTATATATCTATATCTATATCTATATCATCTATATCTATATCATATATATCTATATATATCTACATATATATATCTATATCTATCTATCTATATATATATATCATCTATATCTATATCTATATCTTTCTATATATCTCCTATGCAATCATTTTATTGTCTTAGTCACTGTTCTATTGCTGTGAAGAGATACCATCATCACAACTCTTACAAAGGAAAACATTTCATTGGGGCTGGCTTACAATTTCAGTTTAGTCTGATATCATCATAATGGAAAACATGGTGGCATGTATTCAGGCAGACATGGTGCTGGAGAAGTCGATGAGATTTCTACATCCACATCAGTAGGCAGGAGAAAGGTTGGGGGCCTGGTTTGAGCTTCTGACACTTCAAAGCCTACCCACTCTGACACACTTGGCTCAGAGTCCACACATTCTAACATCGCCACCCCTGGTAATCAAATCTGTGAGCTTATGAAGACCACTTCACCCAAACCACATTTATCACCTTCAGACTAAATGTTTTAATTAACGATTGAGGAGAAAGCTTTGTTACACTGAACATCTGAAGTATTTTGAGAAAAGGTTGGCTTGTTAAAGTTCCAAAGTCATGGGAAGCAATTAGTGCTCCCAGTGGATTAGAATAAAATATACCTAAAACTTAATTGCAATTTTTGTCAAGTTTCAGTTCTTAGGAGAGCTTAAGTAGCACAGCACAGCCCCAAAATTTCATCAAGTGAATGTGTTAAATTCTCCCCATGAATCTCTGCTGACAGCAACATTTGTCCTGCTTTACTGCCCAATGTCACCATGATTTACCCAAGTCATTCTGAAATAAGGTTAGTCGTCATCATCAAATACCACTAATAATAGAAGTTGTGTGATGATTAGCATGAATTAATATTTATAATGTGCTTAGGCTGACACCTGTCACCTAATAAATATTTATTAGCAGTTATATTTAAAATATGCTTACCTTAGGCTCATCAGAAATCACTACAGACTCCCTGTTATTGGAGACAGTAGAAAAGTCACAGAAAAGCCTGAATCTGCTTTTCTTGGATCATAAGATTCAGAAAACGTCCTAACATTTTCCATAAGTGGTGTGTCATTGTAGAACTGAGGAATGTGTCTTACCTCAGCAGACAAGGTCAAAGCAGGTTTTGCTCTAAGCTTGGATGTATGAGACACACCCACGTTTTCTCACATCCACACTCCCAGGAAACCAAAAGGCAGAAATCCTTCAGGCCTCTTCCCTACAGTCAGGAAGAAAGGAGAAATCCACCTTTAATCTGTTTTTTTTTTTTTTTAACCTAAGGACTCAGATCTCCAGGACAACCTGAGAATTTGGTCCTAATTTTATTATTTATTTTAAAACAAAGTCACAACAACCTAATTATTACTGATCACCTCTTGACGGATCTTACACCTGACATTTCTTTCTGCTAAGCATGTTCTCTCTTGATCAATAAGAATGAAAATCTTTGAAAAATTTTTATTTTATGTGTACATGTGTGCCTTAGTGTATGCTTGTGCACCATGTGTGTGCAGTACCCACGAAGGCCAGAAGAGGGTGTCAGATCCTCTGAAACCAGAGTAACAGATAGTTGTGAGCTGCCAGGAGGGTTAAGGGAACTGAATCCAGGTCCCTGGCATGAGCAGCTCTTACCTTCTGAGCCGTCTCTCCAGCACCAATGAGAGAGAATTTTTAGTGAGAGGTATGCCTTAGACCCAGAGGTTCAGTACATCTTCCTTCAGTCTCCAGGGATTTTGGAATTTAGTTCTGAGACCGGTGATCTGGCTGAAACTATGAAGCCACAGTATGATGGAAAACAGCGGTCATTTGTTTTGTGTTATAAAGAACTAGTGTTCCAACAAAAAAAAAAAAAAAAAAAAAAAAAACTGCCCTTTGAGAGGATGTGATGAACAAAGCAAGTTTACAGGGCTTGGCAGCAGTGATAAAATATGAACTCCATGAATGACGGGTGATGCCTGGTTGAAACTTCCCAGGGGTGAGTGTAATGGGAAAATACTGACAGAGTGAACATGTGCAGAGGACCTCGAGAGAAATCAAAGGATGTCTCAAAGGGAGTCTACAGCCCCCGAAACCCAGATTCATTGAAATAGCTCACACACAGGAAGACTGAGATTGCTTGTCATTCAGCAAGTAAGCCTGTTGCTAAGCACCACCTGGGGTGAGAATGCTAGAACGTGGGAATGTCATCCTGGGGAAACCATGTCTGTTTTTCTGCCAGGGCATTGGTATTAACCTCTTTCTTCTTTTTAAAATTCACCACTTTAAAAGTACATGTGTGTGTGTATGTCTGCATGTGCACATGCGGGTATAAACACATGAGTGCAGATACCCACTGAGGTCAGAGTCATTGGATCCCCCAGCTCTGGAGTTGCAAGTGGTTCTGAGAGGACATGTGGATGCTGGGAACTGAACCCAGGTCTTCTGTAAGAACAGCATGTGCTCTTAACTGCTAAGCCGTCTCTGCAGCTGCCAACATGGCTTCTTACATCAGTTGCCCATCACAAGTCTTCCCTAAGAACTTACAGTCCTAAATTTCTCCAGTTTCAATTTTTACCCTCTCTGAAATAATTTTGTATCGAGTAATTCTTCGTTATAAAGCTGTACTGTCAGTTACGGAGACACCAAGAGTCTCTGCTTGTGACCATTTACTTGCAGTTTCGAAGGCATGACAGAAGAAACCAGACGCCCCAGGGGTGCCTCCCTGAAACCACGTTTCTAAGTTCTATTACAGAATCAAAAGACTTACAACCATTATCTAGTGTTATTTTTCCGATGTTTCACAAACCTAACACAAGTTCCCTTGCCATCTCTAATCGTGTGGTCATGTTAGGGATTTATTCACTTTTGTAAATTCAAACAATACTTGATTTTGTGTTGACAGAACTGTGGGGCAGACATTTTCCTGCTGCCCACTGGTCCTCTCCCCACTGATCTCCCACGAGAATCCTCTTCACTCTTCTCAAAGCACGGTGTCTTTGGTCTGCAGTTATAGCATTCTTCTCTTTATCAGTGGCTGTGGGATATTTGTGGTGTCTAATTCAGTTTGCTTCTAGTGTGTTTTGCCTGTGACTTGCTGAGACCTTGCATGTGTTGTGGGTTTATACTTACTATCAAATTTAGAAGTCACCCAGCTATTTATTCGTCGTTTCCGTATTTCTTCCTGCTTTCCGATGACTCTAACGATGTGTGTGTTAGGCTGACTAAGCAGTCCCACGATCTCTTCTTGACGCTGTATTCAGTTGAGTCATCCCCCTTGGTTCCTTCGGTTTTGTTTTCAAATATTTCTGTTGTACCTTTGCAGTCGCTGCGTTTTCTTCTGGAGTGTTAGTTTTCCTTTCTTCTCATCGAGTACACTTCCCATCTCAGCATGTTCTTTTCTAGTGTTCAGTTCGGGTCTTTTTCCCTCAACATTTCTGTTTTATTCTTCGAATATGTGCTCTGTACTTAAAATGAATATTTTAACTTATGATAACTGTCAGTTCTAACATCTGTTAATTCTGGGTCAGTTTCAATTGATTTTTCTTTTTATTGTGAGTCTTGTTGCCTCTTCTTCTGTGTGATAATTTTTGTTGGATTTATGTTTTTGATACTGGATACAAAGAACATTTATGAGTATTGTTCTGGAATGCATCAGAGTTACTTAAAAGCAATTTTGTCCTCTCAGCCCCTGCTTTAAAAACATCCTTATTCCACACAGGCTACTGTTGCTGTTGGTAGTACTTTGAATGAGAATGGGTCCCATAGGCTCATATATTTGAAGCTTGATCCCTAGTTGATGGAACTGTTTGGGAAAAGTTAGGGGCCCGACCTTGTTGGAGGAAGTGTTACTAGGGGGTGGGCTTGGAGGTTTCAAGATCCCACACCATTCCCAAGATAGTTCTCTCCCTCTGCCTTGTGTTTGTGAATGAGATGCAAGATCTCAACTACTGCTTTAGCACCCTGCCTTCCTGTCTGCCTGCCACGGTCTCACCATGAGAGTGAAGAACTCCAACCCTCTGGAATCACTTCAATATCTTATTTTATGAGTTGCCTTGGTCATAGTCTTTTTTCACAGCGATAGGAAGTTACCTAGGACATCATTGCTCTTGATTGTCCACCAGAGCTCGATGCTAAGACCACACAGTTACAGATACAGAGAAATCTATCTGGAATGGAGCTGGAAAGTCCCCCTGGTGTCCAGCATTCATAGTGCCTCAAGGTGTTACACAGGCTGCATGGAGAGAAAATGGAGCTGTGGACCATCGCTTCAATACCAACCTGTCATAGGCATTAACTATTATATACTAAAAGTAGTATAATCAACTACTTTTTAATCAGATTGGAGGCTTTCTCAAAAGGAAAGAATATTCATCTGGAACTAAAAACCTGGAGAGAAAGAAACATGGAGGCCATAGGCCCAAGGAGGGAACATACTACTCTTATTTTCCTATAGGCCAAACTGCCTTCTAAATATTTATTCACAGCTATAGATTCCTGCTCCTTCCGCCGGGGGCAGAGAAGGTCCTCCACACAGAAGACAACAACTAATCAGAATCTCACACGTGGCAAAAATGTTGACAAAGGTAACCCTTGGACACTTAGCCTTAAAGAAGACACATATATCACACCATACCCAAAGGTCTGGGTAACGTCTCAGAAATGGGCGTACAACAAATTCAAGAGCAGAGGAGTGTCATAACGCGCAGGCATCCAGACATGCCATGTCATGGCCATTGCATGGATGCTCCCACAAGGCTCAGCCTCCCTGAGGAGACATTGATGAGTGTCATTTTCTTTAATAGTGTAGCCACTAAAAGAATAGTCTGGAAGGAGAAGGGTTCAGAGGAAAAGGGGGTATAACAGAGTTAACAAATAAACATGATTTATTGCATGTATGTAAAAAAATTTTTAAAATTTTAAAAAATATTTCTTGTTCTGAGCCAAAGCAAGGCTCAGCCTATGGCCAATATTTGCCAAGATTTGCCAATATTGAAATCAATATTTAGACTGATAAAACTTTCTTCGTATTTTGTTCTCAGTGCCCTGTCAACCAATGGGCAGTCCAGTTCCCTCTTTGTAACTCTGGGTAGGATGCAGTTTACCAGCCCACAGCACACCCGGCAGCACTGCTAGGGTTTTGTGTCTATTAAGTGGCAGTTACTTTCCTACCTGTGGAGTTGAACTGACACCATCTAATGAAACTCTGAGTGCTTTTTTATTCATAAAAATTCTCAGCCCCAAAAAGCTGACCCAAGCAAGCCACAGCAAGTCAAACACTTGGACTTTTTTTAGTATATTTTTTTAACTTTCATTTTAAATAATATTCCCTTTCCCAGTTTTACCCCTGGAATTTCCTTATCCCAACCCCCTTCCCCCTGCCTCTATGCGAGTGCTCCCCAACCCACCCTCCTCCCCACCCTGGCATTCCCCTACACTAGGGCCAAGAGCCTCTCCTCTCATTGATGCCCGACAAGGCCATCCTCTCCTACATATGTGGCTGGAGCCATGGGTCTCTCCATGTGAACTCTTTGGATGATGGTTTAGTTTCTGGAGCTCTGGGGGGATTGGTTGGTTGATATTGTTGTTTTAAATATCAATCTATAGTCAATTATCTTAGCAGAGTTGCATGCTTCACTCATCACAGATACAGTAGTCAAAGGTTGCCTTCAGGTATATAATGTATTGGGACCTCTTCTAACATTAAGAGTCTCTCAAGAGCCAAACCGGTGTGGTGACTCAGCCTTTGCTCTTCCATGTGGGAAGCAGAAGCAGAGGAGGCAAGAGCTGTGAGCTGCAGAACAGCCTTCCTATGTAGTGAGGCCAAAGGACAAGGGGTAGTCACAAGCCTGAGACTGAGCGACTCATCTAAAACCTTTTCATTAGTGGATATTGTGTTTATTATTATGTTTATGTTTTTCCAACTGGAGTTGAAAAAATGAGCAAAGCAGTCAAAAGGGCCCATATGGAACTCGATTCTGAGAGGAACGTAACACATAACTGGTAAGTGGGTGAAATGCATAGCTAGTCGTGTAAGTGACGACATTGGGTGAGAGAGGTAGAAGCAGGGAGCTCTGGGAGACTGCAGTCTGTTAGAGGGCATTCTAGAAGGATTCCGTGAGCAGGTAGCATGTGGGAAGCAGATTGAAGGTGACCAGAGAGGAGGCCATGGAGACATTATGGGAAGAAAAACATGGAAAGCAGATGCCTCAGGCAGGGGTATGTAGTATGTGTGGACCTCAGGCAGGGGTATGTAGTATGTGTGGACCTCAGGCAGGGGTATGTAGTATGTGTGGACCTCAGGCAGGGGTGTGTAGTATGTGTGGACCTCAGGCAGGGGTGTGTAGTATGTGTGGACCTCAGGCAGGGGTGTGTAGTATGTGTGGACCTGGGCAGGAGTCACTGGACACATCAGCAGCCTCAGTACCCCCACTCCATCTTCTCCTCTTGCCGGACTTACTGCACAAAGCCTAACATAGCGACATATGAAGTGATTGTTTTTATAAGTTGGCCTATGATCTCTTTTCTCTAGAAAGCACTTAGCACAGTTATATTTCTGAAAAAAAATGGTTGTTTGTGCTTGCTTTCCAAGGACAAGAAAACTACTGTTTTAGTGAAGTCTAAAACACTCAGAAATTGAGTGAAGGCTGGGTCTCTGTCATCGGGACTCGGGATCTGCCCTTGGAAGGCTGAGCTCCCAGTACAGCCTTACAAGAGCTCTCACACCTGAGCCCACGAAAACAAAACTGAGTCACTGCCATCAGAACTTACTGCCTGCCCACAAAGAGCGGAACATTCAGGAGCAATCTCCTTCCTGAGCCCATGGGCCCTCAGATCCACAGGAGAGACAAGCTCCAGTCAGAGACAAGATCACCTTTAATCACAGATAACAAGATGGCAAGAGGAAAGCACAAGAACACAAGCAATGAAAACCAAGACAACCTGGTAACATTAGGACCCAGTTCTCCCACAACAGCAAGTAGTGAATTTCTCAACACTCCAGAAAACAAGATTTAGACTTAAAATCATACTTTATGATGATGATGGAGATCTTCAAGAAGTGCATGAGTAACTCTCTTAAACAATTACAGTAGAACCAGGAGAAATCACTCAAGGTCTACAGGAAAACACAAACAGGTAAAGGAATTGAAAATGGAAATAGATACAATAAAGAAATCACAAAACGAGACAACCCTGGTGATAGAAAACCTAAGAAAGAAATCAGGAGTCATAGATACAAGCATCACCAACAGACTACAAGAGATGGAAGAGAGGATCTCAAGGGCCAAAGACAACATAGAAAACACAGACAAAACAGTCAGAGAAGATGCAAAAACCAAAAAGCTGCTAACACAAAATGTACAGGAGACCCAGAACACAATGAGAAGACCAAACCTAAGAATAATAGGAATAGAAGAGGGTGAAGAATATCAACTAAGAGGCACAGTAAATATCTTCAACAAAATCATAGAAGAAAACTTCCATACCCTTAAGAATGAGATGACCATGAGCATAAAAGAAGCCTACAGAACTCCAAATAGAGTGGAACAGAAAAGAAACTCCTCCTGACACATAATAGTCAAAACATCAAATGTTCAAAACAAAGAAAGAATAGTAAAAGAAGTAAGGAAAAAGGGACATGTAACATAGAAAGGTAGACCAATCAGAATTACACCAGACTTCTCAACAGACACTGTGAAAGCTAGAAGATCCTGGACAGACATCATAGAGACTCCAAGAGAACACAAATGCCAGCCCAGGTTACTACATCCAGCAAAACTCTCAAAAACCACTCTGGAAATCAGTCTGGAAGTTCCTCAGAAAATTGGACATAGTCCTACCTGAAGACCTAGCTATTCCACTTCTGGGCATATACCCATAGATGTTCCAACATATAATAAAAACACATGCTCCACCATGTTCATAATAGCTTTATTTATAATAGCCAGAAGCTAGAAAGAACCCAGATGTCCTTCAACAGAGAGATGGATACACAATGGAGTACTACTCAGCTATTAGAAACAATGGCTTTACGAAATTCCTAGGCAAGTGGATGGAACTACAGAATAACATCCCGAGTGAGGTAACCCAGTCACAAAAGAACACACGCACTATGCAATCACTGATAACTGGATACCCAAGAAACAACTCACAGACCTAAAAAAAAAATTAGGAAGCAATCTGTTCAAGTGCTTCTGTTGTGTCCCATGATAC
Source organism: Micromys minutus (assembly GCF_963924665.1). NCBI lineage: Eukaryota > Metazoa > Chordata > Mammalia > Rodentia > Muridae > Micromys > Micromys minutus. Next base: position 52,613,128 of record NC_137984.1, on the reverse strand, counting down.
GCTGACCTTCTGAGCATTGTCACCTGAAAAGAAGGCCATTCTGGCCCTCTTGCCTCAAGGCATTTTTAAATCACAACTTGTATCTACCTCATTTGTTTTTGTTTGTTTGACATGTTTATTATTTTCTGTGTACTGTACATCAAACAGCGTGCTCATTGTATGATTTATATCAGCCCTAATGCACAGACATTTTCTTGACTTGAATTCTTATGATAACCTAAGCAACAGAAATTTTTCTTTCATTACATTATCCTAAATTTCTGTTGATTTGTCTTTTTTCTACAAGCAGTTTATAAATTTCTCAAAAAGAAATTTTTTTATAAATTTATAAATTCTCTCTCTGTGTCTCTCTCTCTGTCTCTCTGTCTCTCTGTCTCTCTGTCTCTCTCTCTCTCTATCTCTCTCTCTCTTCCTCTCTATCTTCCTCCCTCTCTGTCTCCCTTTCCCTCTCCCTCTCATTTTCATATAGTAAGCTTCACAGAAACACTCCTACAACCTCTTTTTTTGAGTTGTATTTAATTACTCTCTCATTCATGCAGCAGAACAGCAACTGAGGCTTCTGTGTGATAGTAGGGGAGTCTTTCATTAACCTGAAGGACCACCGGACTCTTAAAGCAGTGGTGGGATTTTGATTTGTGCAAGAACCTGGGCTGATTTAGCTGTGATCAGTGTGGGCTCCTGCAGGCAGTGTCTAATGCAGCTCTCAGTATGAGAACATCCATCATGCTGCCAGAAGGGAGCAAATCACAGGTCCTCTTGCCAATGATTGACAGTACACTTCTCCCTCCCAAGTTCCGTGAGGCAACTCAGTAAAATTTCACAGCATCTGAATTGCTTACAAATCTTCCTGGAAAAACAATGGCACTCTGCTGCTTGGATCTTACCATACTGGGTTCCTCTCTGTTCAACCATATCAAGCCCTTGTCTAACTTCAGAACTTATGAGCTTTTCTGTTTTTATGGTCTGAACTGTTCTTAGCTTGGCTCAGAAAAGGCTTGTTTGTATCAGTCAGCTCTAAACTCAAAACCCCGCCTCTTCTACGTGGCCTTCTTAGACCACTGGGTCTGTCCCCACCCTGCAACAACGTGTTAAGTTACTGCCCTCCAGCCTCTTTATTCCTTCAATAATATTTAGGCCAATCTAGCTTAGCAGGAAGGAATCTGAGACTTAGCAGAAAATGTGTTTGGGGAAGGAACAGGTACCTCATTGTAAAAGCATCCACACATGTTGTTCACCAGTGCCCACACCACACCCTCAGAGCACCCACACTATGCAAAAACCACACAAATCACTTGTGTACTTCTTGCCTTTCCATCATTTCTAGACAAATTATTATTGTTTCCATTTGAAAAACAGGAGCAAAATATTTTTAAAATGAAAGCTTCCTATTCATCCAAGAGTTTTGCTTCCCATAATCCTGAACTTCCTGTAATAACCTCATAGTTGTCCCTCAGCTCTGTGAATTGAGCCCTGATCAATGTCATTTAATTTTCCCATCATAGTGAAGTCCTCTTGGAGACTTGGGGTCCATCATATGTGAGGTGACTTGAAAAGTGTGGGCATTTTCATACAGCTACACAACACTAAACATTAATGCACCAATTAAGGCTATACGGCTAGAAAACAAGGGTCAGTGAAGAATCAGGAATGAGACAGTGTCCTGCACTCAGAGTGCTTTTGAAGCACTGTGGCCACCATCTTTTTAAAAGGGTACTTCTGTGTAGTCAAGGTTGATCTTATATAAGGATCCTTTTTACCTAAGCTTCTATGGTGCTAGATTTATGGGCACATGCCACCACAACTGGCTCCTGGATATCTGGATGTCAGAGTCCTTTTGAATGCATATGGTGAGAACAGCTGTCAATGTGAGCAGAAGTACCATCGGCCTCCCTCGTCAGCACAATCACAGACAGTAAAGAGCCAGCACTGTCTCCGACTCTTCAGCTGCCTCCATGGGTCTGGTTCTCCTTATCTGGCTGTCTTCAATTCCTCTTGTCACTTGGCTTATGCTTGCAAGCTCCTTACTTAAGCTTGTAATAGTATAGAAAAATCTAAGCCTCAGTATGAACAGTTGACTTTTTATAAAAGAAAAGAAATTCAAAATTTACAATTAATGTAAGGAATGAAGGAAGAGGAGGAAGAGGAGGGAGAAGAGATGCATAAAGAGAGATCAAGGAGGAGGAGGAGGAGAACATAACATTGTAGACAAGATATTTGATAAGCCCATCAAAGGAGAATGAGATGCATGCATGCATGTGTGTGTGCATGTGTGTGTGCATGTGTATGTGCATGTGTGTGCATGTGTGTGTGCATGTGTGTGTGCATGTGTGTGCATGTGTGTGAGTGTGTGCATGTGTGTGTGCATGTATGTGTGCATGTGTGTGTGCATGTGTGTGTGTGCATGTGTGTGTGCATGTGTGTGTGCATGTGTGTGTGCATGTGTGTGTGCATGTGTGTGTGCATGTGTGTGTGCATGTGTGTGCATGTGTGTGAGTGTGTGCATGTGTGTGTGCATGTATGTGTGCATGTGTGGTGTGCATGTGTGTGTGCATGTGTGTGTGCATGTGTGTGTGCATGTGTGTGTTATGTAGGCATTTGGGTCTTATTCTCCTGACCCATGGAGGTCGATATGAAAATGTTACTGATAGGCGCTTGACTAGGCTTAGAAGGGATGACATCACAGAGCTTTCTGTCCTGCCAGAGGCAGGCTCTTGGCTTCTTTAATGCCTGCTTGAATCTGGTTGTCTGTCCATCAGGGCTCATGCCAACCGTGTCCAGAAGTTGCATAAGGGATGAGCAGCTATCTTAGTTAGGGTTATTCTTGCTGTGGTGAAACTCCATGAGCAAAACCAGCTTCCAGGGGAAAGAGTTTGCTCTATCCACACTGCCAGGTAATAATCTGTCACTGAGGAAAGTCAGGGCAGCAACCTAGAGGCAGGAGCTGATGTAAAGGCCATGGAGAAATACTGCTGATTAGCTTGGTTTTTCCATGACTTGCTCAGCCTGCTTTCTTAGAGCATCCAGGACCACCAGCCCAAGAGTGGCAGTGCCCATCATGGACTGGACCCTCTTCTATCAATGACTAACTAAGAAAATGCCCTACAAACCTGCCTGCAGCCTGATCTTATGAAGGCAATATCTCAACTGAGGCTCCCTCCTCTCAGTTGACTCTAGCTGACTCCGGTTGATATAAAACTAGCCAGCATTCAGCCTCAAGCCCTCACTGTCTCCTCTGTGCAGCTTGCTTTCTTTTATGGGTCTCAGTTTCTTCACGTGGGGAACCACCATCTTCCAAAGTTGTGGGAATCATATGGGAGCCAGGCAGGAGATAGAACAATGGAATCCATACAAAAGCAGGTTATCCTTGTGCTAGGTTGCAGAGGGAGACTGACTTTTGCCCTTTGTGTGTCCCTTTGGAATGTGTTCAGCTCTGATTTTAATGGCCCTTTCATTTCAACTCAGGCTATAGAAACTACTTAAGGATCCTGTCCTCATCTGCTTCTTCCTGTGTCTAGACTGGAGATGCTGACACTCGTGAAACTTAATCCTAGAGTTGCAAGGCCAGCTGCTTCCTAACATATCACGTAAGGTGCCTCACACTGCTTACAGATGCTGAACACTGTTCGCAGGTGACCCGGCATCTCTGTTTATCCGCATGCTGCATGCTAAAAATTTCTACCAGTCAAGACTAAGCACAGAGGGTGATTTGTTTTGCCAAAGGTCCCACAGGAAATTGTTATTTTCCACAACAAAAGAAAAAAGCAAAAGAGAAAGACTATTCCTCATCTTCTGCTAAGATGTAGGTGTTCCCTATGCCAAATATATATATATATAATATATTAATATATTTATATATTTATAAATATATAAAATTATATATTGATATTAAAATTTTATATATTTATATATATATATAAAAATAAATAATAAGGGCATGTTACCTTAGCATATAATCCTATGGTTTGAAAATACTGTTTAAATTATGTAAGAAATTATGAATATATGTTCATTAAAATTTCAAACAAAATGCTATAGAGAGGCAACAAGCAACAATCCCCTCTGGGAAAGGAAAGATGTATATGATTTTTGTCACAGTTATGGTGTATCAGATAATTAATTATAAGCTGGGCATTTTGAGCTCAGTTTGAGTAGTCTCACTCTGTGGATGCTTAGTCAGTTTCACTCTGTGGATGTTTGGCCTCATTGTTTGTTTGTTTGTTTTGTGTGTGTGTGTGTGTGTGTGTGTGTGTGTGTGTGTGTGTGTCCTATGGAGAAGGGGAGTATCATGTTGACATGAATTTTCCCACCTTCTCTGTGCCCAGAAACATATCCCTCATGGTAAGTTGTTTCTCTGACTGCTGAAATTCCACAGCTTTCTTTTGAGACAGGATCTCACTCAGTCAGGCAGCCTGAAATTCATGATTCGTTTTCTTCTGTCTCCTAAGTGCTGGAATCGCAGGCACAGGTTTCCATGCCAGGCTCCTCTTCAGCTGCCTAAGTGTATGCTATGAAAGGAAACTAAATCGAAGTTCAGATGAACAGAGATTAAAGGAGGAAACATTCACCAGTGCTCTACTTAAGAGATGTGAGTTCCAGACGACTCGGGGTGCTGACTGCTGTTTCCAGGCTCAGACCAGCCCTAAGGCTATAACACATCTTGAGCATTTCCTTTTTGTAAACACAGGCTCTATACCCAGGTGCTGATGAAGCCCTGAGATTGGAGGTGATGAAGAGAGCAGATTTCAGAGAGCATTAAAGACAGATGCTCTGTGGCATTGCTGAGTATTTTAGATGTTGGCACCAGCTCTTGGTTTTGCTTCTTCAAATAACAGGAGTTCCATCCACTTGGCTTTCCGATAGGCTAGCTAATTCCATCTGCACAGACTGGAGTAAGAAGGGACTTCCTTTCCCTGGCAGTAGCAAACTGCACATTCCATCCCTCAGCCAGGAAAGAGAATATGGCAGACCCAAGACCAGATCTTTCATTTCACTAATCTCACTGCTTGAAAACAAGTGAGCTCACACTGCTTGTCCTGACCCCCGCCCCCCAGAGAACATCATAAGCTGTTCTTTGGGGCCAGATTTCTATTCTGTGATTACCTAAGTAGTTTCCATATTGTAAAAGATATGAAAATCTGGTCCATTGAGTCAAGAATGAAAAGTCAATCTATTTTGTAAAAGTATGGTCTGAAGTGTAGGGAATGAAAAGCTGACTTTTACCATAGAGGTGGCATTTTACTAGGTGCCTGACATTTCATGTTACATTATAGAAAATATGAGAAACGTTAGAGCTATCTAGGTGCTATGTTGATCCCAGGATTTATGTCTTCCATGTGTTTTGCATCTTAATTCAAAGCATGTGCTAGAATGACCCCAAAAATGCTTGTATAAGCCTTTGGCTCTGTGACTGAATTTCAATATCTGAAGCTTGTTCATGGTTCATCTGTATGGCACCCTTGAAACCACGTTATCTATCCCCCTGCTGAGCATTCTGAACCCACGAAGAAACACATCACACTTAATTCAGCTGTTTTTTTCAACCAGTGGGGGAAGGGGCCTCTGAGTCCTTTCTGCCCCTCCTCCCCATCTCACCTCATTTTAATTTCTGTTTTCACACCTAGAAGATTCTCCTGCTTTCTTTCCAATAATAACCCTTCTATCCTCTCATCTTCCGCCTTTCACTTTTTACATTCCCTTCACTCATCTGAAACATTAAAAGCATGTTTATTTGTAGATTTGGGCAGGTTTTCTTCACTGATCTTCCACGTAAAGTTCCCTGTCATTTAGCACTGAGCATAGTGCCTGCCGCAGATTGCCACGTTCCATAAACATTTTCAAATAAATGAATGATAGGTTGGCCTTCACAGAAATAACTTGAGTATAAAACTGAAGTGCGAATTGTTGGTGTCTGTCATGTCGTGGTTACATAGAATGCTCTGTGAGCACGCTGCAGCTTCTGCCTAAGCAGGTCCTTCCTCCAGGGTTCCCATCAATTCTCACCCCTGACTATAGCCCATCCGTCTTCTGGTTTGGGGTCCTTCTAAGCTGCTGAGGCAGAGTCAGGGCTTCTTTGTGCTTCTAGAACCAGAGATAGTCCACCTCTCCCTATTGAACTCCTATCTCATGGGACTATTGTTTTCTCCCGTCTCTTTCCCCTACTCGAGTGTCTCAGAAACAAATCAATGGATTTGGTTTGTTTGACTTTGGGGAATAAGAGTGTGTGAGAAAGAGGTTAGAAACATTTCAGAAGAGAGACAAAGAACCAGAATGAATTTACTCTCTCAGTGGAATGGAGACAGCAGAGGGAGACCTGCAGAATTTCCAAGGAAGAGCTAGGAGCTGTCTCCGATTCAGTACAAGAGCAGTGAGGACCAGGGAGAGCAGAGCTGTTTTTTCAGGTTCTTAGAGTTTCTTCTAGGGGTGCTTTCTGCTCCCGCGCTACATCTCAATGTGGAATTTCATTCTCATCTCTGTCTGACTGATCTTCTGCAGAATGCTTACTGTGCACACACAGTTCTAAGCTATCGGGCAATTTAAAGGCAACATGCCACTAGATTGATGTCTGGTAGAGCTGCCTTTCAAGTTCATGTTTGGTCAGATTCTCAACATTTTTATCAATAACAGGAAATGTTGAGAGAACCTCTGGGTTCTCTTATGAAGGTGATAACACCATTCCTGGATGTTTCATTCTCGTGACCCAATCATGTCTTCAAAGTTCCTATTCAAACACTCTCACCCTGACCGTAACCTTCTCATTGATGGTGAGGATATAAATAGTCCACGCATGGCTTCTCTCCTTGTTGGTGAGAAATCACTGTATAGTAAGCTCTTCCTGACAAGAAAGAATAAAGTCTTCGACTTCTGCTTATGGGTGATACTGTGGGTCAGATGCTCAGAGAAGCCCGGAATGGTGTCTCCTCATCCAGGTCTTCTGAGAACTTCTTTTAAGGAAAGATGGGGCTAGTGGGTGATCTCTATTATAGTGCATGTTTTTCTGCTGTGCCATTATTAATTACAAATATTCTTGTCATGGAAGAGTTTCAGAGCACCTTGGTTACCTAAGATGGTCTTATGACTTCTTCCTCTCACCCTTGTCTTTTTTTTCATCAACTAAAGTGTTAAACTGATAATGGCCAGGTCCAGACAGACTTGGATTTCCTCCTGCCTCCCCAAGTTTCTGCCTCCTTCATTAGGAGAGAGGCTAAATTTTACATACCAGTGAGTTCAACCTACTAAAATTCAGAGAAAATCTTTAAGTTACCATATATCAAAATTTGTGTCTCATCTCTGCATTAATTAGTTACTCATTTTTAATGAATCATCTCAGGCACCCTCTCCTCTATGACAGTCCTGTCAGAATGAGCTACCAGAGAAACTTACTTTTATAGAGACACACTGATGATTGTATTTAAATATTTTAAAGCCATTCTAACCTTTTCAACTCAAATCTGACTTCATATTAGAATATATATTATTTCATAAATCATACATTTGATTCCTCATAACTGTTGCCCTCAGGATTCACCCCACAAACTACATGAATACCAATCATGGTCAGACAGGAATAATTTATTGAACATACATGCCAGGACTGATTGGTCAGGGCCACAAATCCAGACTCAGCAGCTGGTTGTGACATTAAGTTAAGGTCCTACAAGACTTTTTAAGCCTGAGATCTACAAACACCTATATCAACTTATTCCACCAATCAGGATTTAGAGATAGGGACTTCCTTAGGAGCATGTCTTTGTTGTGCACTTATCCCACTCCCATTGTTTGGGTATTCAACTGCGGTAGAAAACTTGCCTTGTCTAACATCCATGTGTTAACTTTCCAACCAGGATGTCAGTTGCCCACGTGTATGTCTCGTTCTGCCAGATAGAATGTCAGTTCCCACAGAGGTCTTGGGAATTTAAACTTTAATTGACTCCTACTCAAAATGGAAGTCTTATTCCAAATAGCTTCTTATATTGGTACAGGTGGTACTTTTATGTTGGGGTCCATCCAAGGGGCAGATTATAAAGGCAAATGCCATAAAAACTTATGCACATGTGCAGAAGTGGTGCTGGGTGGTTGGTTTGAGTTCAGGTTTATTGTGGTTAACTATAGAAAGCAGTTCTACTGACTTGTCTCATGACTGGTTTCCAAGGAACAGAATATAAAAGAACATGTAATCAACTTGGGCATGAGAAAGTTTCCTAGTAACAGCAGAAACAACATATGAAAAAGTTTCCTTATAATATTAGTAACACTGAAAATGACAGGCTAGCCAGATAGCAGTTACCTGGGTTTTAACGTTTTACCCAGGTCTTAACAATAGCTATAAAAATAATTTCTGCTAAAGGACAGCAAGCCAATTAAGAGCTTTCTCCTTAAGCCTGCGTCATTACTCCTGTTGTAGATCCCTGAATTGCACTCTTTTTTACATCTCTATGATCTTCCCTTTCTTGAATTTATCTCTATAACCTTCAGGCTCTAACTACACCACTAGGAATGATAGTACTTCAGAATGTGCAGGTCTTCAATTTTTGACAAATAGGAAATTTGCATGTGTGGTCATGGAGTTGCCCTCCACCTCAGAAGCAACTTCGTGGGCCAATAGTGAAGGTGGCAGAGTGCGTATGTGTGTAGGGAAACACTATGAAAGCTTTCAAGGGCTTAACAGGAAGTGTTCCTCTGTGCGAGCTGAGATTACATGTGTTAAATATATGTGCTGATTCTTGACTGTGGACTAGAGCTCTGCTTGGAGAGACAGGACACAGAAAGAACGGATGGACACATTTTAAAGTTCAAAAGATTCAGATTCAATTGGAGTTCAATCATTTACTTATTATGCAAATGAGTGTGACCTTATGCAAATGTTTAACCTCTCTGATTCTAAGTTTTCCCACTGGAGAAGTGGATAATACTCATTAGACCAAAGTATTTTGAGATCAAATAGAATTTGATTTGAGGAGTGTCTGGAACATAGCAACCACCAAATAAGTAGAAATTATGATAATTTTAGCAATAATTTTTCTAACAGTACAGTGACATTCTGGTTGGACACTTAAAAGCATACAGCAGTGCCTTCTATGCTTTTCCTATGAAAGGAAAAAGAGATATCCAGTCACGAGGAAATCTAATCTCCTCACACAAAGCACCAGTGAGGAGGGGTAAGGGTGGGAGAGCAAGAGAGAGAGGAGGGGGCAAGCAGAATCTTTTATAGTGTCAGGTCACTGGGGCAGAGCATACCCGGCTTTTGCCAGGTAACTGAGGGGTGGGGTATACCTGGCTGTTGCTAGGTAGCTGAGGGGTGGGGAACTGTATACCAGGGTTTTCATAATGAACTAATGTAATTCTCATAACTAACCTTCAAAGATAGGCACTATTTGAATTTCTGTTTAACAGAAGAAAGGATGGGAGGAGGTAGCAAAGAGTGGGTTTGATTTTCAAGTCTGGTTATTCTGACGTCAGACCCCTCCTCTGTTAATTAATTACTTAGTAAAATGTATTAATTAATTGAGTAAAATTAATTAAGAGTCAGTCATTCATATACTTGAAAAATATGCAAGAAAAAGTTAAACAGGGAAAAGGAAAGAATAATGAGAGAGAGGCAAGAATTATTTTTTAAGATAGAAAATTTGCTATTTAAATATTTTTAAATCAAACATGGAGCCACATGTCTATATTCTTAGCACTTGAGAAACTAAAGCAAGAAAACCAATCCCAATTCAAGATCATCTTGGGATACACAGTGAGTTCCTGCCTAGCCTGGGCTACATGACAAGGCTCTATCTTGAAAAGGAAACTGAAGGAGAGAAATGGAAGAAGAGGAAAAGAAAGCTTTAGAACATTGGGGTCTTGATGTTCCAAACAACTAAATAGGTCTTAGGCTCAAAGAGCACAGACAGCTGCCTTGCGGACTCATCTCTGATATGGACACCCCTTGACTTACTGCTACTATGATCATTCCGGAGCATTACTACTCAGATCTTTGTATGGGATTTTATTTCATTCCTCCTGGATAAATACCCAAGGAATGAGTCATAAGTTAAGTGCATACACACTGAGTAGCCCAGGCTGGCCCCTACTCATGGCCATCCCTTTACTTGGCCGTCTAGATTCTGGGATTCCAGGCATGTGCTGGCTCCATTAATCATTACATTTCAAAAGCAAACTGATTTTTTAATGTTAGCTTATGTCAGTGTTATTAAAAATACACGAATGATGACTTAAATGCTGGTATTAATTTCTAACATTGTTCTTTCTGTCAGTTTTCATTTTCTGCAGTAATCGTTAATCCAATCTCAAACCATTAATGTTGGATGAATTCTAAGATATTGGGTAATTTATCTCTGTTGTTTTATAAATAGAACAGCAGAAGTGTTGAAGAAGAGATGAACAGCTCTGAGCAGATCTGTGAATATTGGCTATTTTGTCTCCTGGACCAATGACCTTTCTGACAGATGAAATGCTGGAAGGTTGACGAGACATCACATGACCTTGGCCACTGGAACTCATCGAGGTTCATGAGAGGCATTTCACTCATGGTATCTGATCTTGTTCCCCCCATTCCTTTCCTTCTCTCCTTCTCTCCGTCTCTTCGGACGCCTGTGGTGCACTCTCTTAGTCACAAGCATGTGCTGAATGTTTTCTAAGGATAAGGTGTTGGCATCGATGTTCAGGATGCAAAGTTAAAAGAACAGTTTCATGACATCAAAAAAAGGGGTGGGGGGAGGAAGTACTCAGTGGTTTTGAGCTCTCTCTGGCTGCTCTTGTGGAGGACCTAAAGCCTCCTTCTGGCTTCTGGGGACACTGAACTCACATGTTATACACACACATGCGCACAAACAGAGACACACACACACATATGTGCAAACACTCATACCCATAAAATATTTTTTTTTAAATTAGAAAACATCCACAGAGCATAGGTTTTTAGTGAGCATCAAAATGTTTCACTCAGTGAGACAAGCTTCGGAGTTTGAGGACATTCGTGTACCAGGTCATCCCCCAGAGGTTACAGTTCTGAGAAAACTACGTAGAATCACAGAGACTGCGGATGCTTGCCAATGTCCCACGTGGGTGGCTCTCGGGAGATAAAAGCCCTCTGCCACTCAGCTTTCTCTGAGCTTTGACCATTGCAAATCCTTCTAAAGGCATCAATGGAAAACATACCAAGTCTTTGGAGAACGGTCATGTTTTCCTGCCAGCTGAGGTCACTGCCATACGAGGAGTACTCGGATGTATGCTAAATACTTGAAGGACAGACTGGTGACTCACTTCAGCACTGGAATAGAGGTGTTTCAGTGTGGTTCAATTTAAAGGTCGATTCTAGTTTATCATGACAGTCTAGTTCCCAGAACTGTATGATGTTTCAGTCTGTGCCCTCGTATGGCCTAACCATCAGTGACATATGGACAGGAGAGAGCCTGAGATATGCCCTGCAGAAACCATTTTTTTTTCCTGTTTCCAGCCGGGCTCTTCCTCAACCACAGGGGCCACTGACTGCCCTGTGTATGACACCCACTAATGGAGTCCTGACAGAGGTCAGGACTCATTCTTTCTCCTACAAAGGAATGCGTCAGTAGGTGTCTCAGAGGAATAATATGGTAGAATGGATCTATATTACAAGGAGGAAACACACACACTAGCTTACTTGGCCCTGTGTAGGGGTTATACCAGTGACTGCATGCCAAAGAGTCAATCAGGCTGGGCGCTTTACCTGTCTCGGCCTGGAGACAAAGGTCTGTGGATCCCTGCACAACTGCTAACCTTCATTCTACATTCAAAGTGTGAAGAAGCTGGGCCCCAATGACTGCAAACGTGGAAACAGCATGGAAAGAAGCCAGGAAAGAAGGCAGGCAGGTAAAAGCAAGAGATTTCCCTGGGGCTTCCTAACATCTGGCCATGACTGGAAGGTGCTAATACCCTCTGCAGAAGGCAGTCCTCCCAGGAACACCTTTATAAACCCACCGAGTATCTTAGTTGATTCCAGATCCAATTCAGTTGACAGCCAAGGAGCCTGCAAAGTCCCCCCTTGGTCATAAATGCCAGTAATGGCCAAACGGCTCAGAAGCAGAGGTTTCTCTGAGGGATATGAAACCTGAATTTTCTAATATGAGGAAGTGATACGCTCAATAACTTAAGTTGTGTTTCAGGAATTAAAAGATGGCTGTAAGAGAATGTGAACAGGAAGTGCTTCTGACCTGTATCAGGGAGGTGGGGCTGAAATCGATCCTCATTTGTGAGGAGCAGCTTCCCTCTGAGAAGAGCTTTGCACAACAGTCACTGAAGGTCACGCGGCACAATGAACTAGTTCCAAGTTGTAAACACAGACAGAGTCTAGTTGATGGAACAGGACAAGTTAGGAGGCTTACTGGCCAGTAAAGAAAGTCAAGATAACACGGAAAAAACAAGCTATTAGGCTATTATTGTTTGGCAACTTTCAAGCATTAAACAAACCAGCTTTCTCTCTGCCACTGGCAGCTCCAGACACAGGACAGTGCCCAGAGTCGTCCCCACCCCCTTGTTTTAATTGATTAATGTCAAAGTCCAGGAAGAGGGTGAGTGGTAGAACCAGGTCACAAGATCATGCCCAGCTGCGAGAATATCTAGTGTGTTAGTCAATCTTATGTTACTGTAACAAAATACCAGATGCAGCCAACTTTATAAAGAGTAGAAAGTTACTTAACTCACAGTTTTGGAGGCTCCTGAGCATGGTCCTGGGAGTGGGAGCTAGAGGTGGGATGAGCAAATGATGACATTTCTAGCCTGGGAAGGGTCAGGCTTGCTCCTTTCTACCCATATTCTGTGAGAGATCATGGGATTTCGTGAGCCTCATCTTTTCAGAGTCTCACCCCTGAGCCGAGACTACTTGCTAGGCACGGTGTTGGGAACAAGTTCTCCCTAAATTTCAGGACTGGGATCCCAGCAAACATAAGAAAGGGGCGGGGGCCTCACTGCCATGAAACCAGTGTTCTGAAAGCGAGAAACATACTTAACAGAGAAAGACCTCATCAAATCTAAACCTTCAGTTTCTGTTGAAGATGGGGAGAGGGTAGTAGTTGGGTCTAAGAGAAGATGGGAACTGGGGAAGATTTCCTGCTCCAGAAAGGGGCCCAGGGGGACAGAGTGTGGGTTCAGCATTGCTCATCTTACCTGTGAGTTGTCAGGCTCCGTCCTGGACCCACCAAGCTAAAGTCTCCAGGAGGGAATTACATTTTCTAAGCTCCTCCAGGAGATTCTGGTGATGGGCCAGCTTCGAGAACCACACAATTATATGCAGAGTCAGCCAGAGTGAAGAACACAGGTGGGCTCCAGAGCTCGCAGCTGCAGGTGCCAGCAGGCAGAGTCTGCCCACGGCCACTTTAACAGTGTTTGGCACCTTTCTGCTGAGCAACAGCAGGAATCTTCCCTTAACTCCTTGGCATTTCTAAAGGCCTAACATGATGCACACAGAAAGCTTTTTAAAGTCCCCAAAGATGTTATAGAATGATTAATAAAAGAAAAGCTCTCTACACTGGGCGGACAGGAAGGAAGGAGGGGGGTTATACTGCCAGGTCCACTACTGGGGAATTGTGCTATGAACCTGGGAACCAGAGCCCACCCCCAGACACTCAGGACAACAGTTCCCCCTTTGTGAGCTACATGGGGGAAGACTGAGTAAGCCTTGGGAGGATGTGCAAACCTGAGAGCTGGAAAAACTACTTCCAGGAGCCAATCTGGGCCTGTAAAGGGAACTGTTTCCAAACCAGCACCTTACTGAATCACATAGACCTTCTTATGCAGTATGGCCCAGGCAAGGAAGGTCTGGAACACAAAAAGGCTTCTAGATTTAGAGTGCTGTCTTAGTCCCTTTAGAGGTTAACAAAATAATTGACAAGTGGCAGAAACTTATTGTGTGCAGCTCTATGGGGCTGGAAATAAGGCTCAAGCCAACTGGAGTTGGGAGGTCACTCCTGCTTTTGGCTCTGTCCTCACACCTCACACCTTTATATAGTCCTCTGTCCAATCACCTTCTAAGTGCCCTACTGCCAAATACCATCACCTTGGAGATTAAGGTTACAATATACGAACCAGGGCAGAGGGTATGTGTGGACCATAGCAAAAACCTAGAGAACAGAGGTTTAGAAGCAAAATGAATTTCCACAACACTAAATTTGCTTCCCAATTCTGGACTAGATGGGAGATGAAGGACATTTTTTAAACAAAGAAAGTCATTAAGAAAGGAATGTGTATCTAGACATTTAATGAGAAAAACAGCCAGTGGCAGCAAATATCAATATTGGCCCTCGACAGTAAACAACTAAGGGACCAATCTGGAGAAGGGAGAGGAGTAAGCAAAGAGAGGCCAGCACCCCACTCCCACTGTGTTCCCTCATCTGTCTCTATTTACCAGTTATGGATCTGACGAATTAACCACCAGTGGAGCTGCCCCTTGCCTGGCTGTTACCAAGGCTGTTACCAAGGTGACCTTGAAGGGTAGATTTTCAAGGGCACCATCCTGGTCAATGTTTCCTAAAGCTGGGATCACCAGTGACAGCAGCATTCCCCTCCCCCAGCTCTGTGTCCTCAGAGCACATTCTGGAATGGAAGACCAGCATGAGGGAGAAAAGAACAGGAAGAGAATTCGTGGAAATGCCTGGCAGTTATCAGGCTGCCCAATCACAGGTGATTGCTGGTCCTTCCAAACACCTCTCACCCGACAGAAGTCATTTCCTAAGCTGGAGTGCAGGGAACAGACCTTCAAAGGTTGAGAGGTTGTCAGTGGGTCTTGTCCTGACAAGGTTGTGTTTGGCACATGGTCTAAGAATATTTATCAACCACGTAACTACTCCTTGTGTTGGTACCGCTAGAATGATTGATTCAGCCTCCCTGCCCACATGGTTCTTTTGCAGCTGATATTTAGTGGAGGGAAGAGAACCATCAAGAAGCAATCCAACAAAATAGAGTTTGTGAGAGATTGGGGAAAGCATGGGATGCTGGAGGAGTAGGAGGCAGGTATGTATATCAGGGTCCCAACTGATGTGTGAGCTGTGACCATTAAGAGATAGGCAGGTGACCGGTGGCTTGTTATTAATGTGACTTTGAGCATGAGCCAGGTGTAGCAGAAGCTGGTGGTAATGGTGATGTGAGTCCTGAGTCAAGCTAGGGTAAAGGATGGCCAAGTCTTTCAGACCAACCTAAGGAGTTTGGGTCCTTCTGCATTTAGGAAGTTGCCACACACAGTCTCCGGACAGGATCACAGAATTAGATGAAGGAAGTGTAGACGTTCAGACTGCCTACAGCCACTCACATGCACAGAAAGTCAGAGACACTCGGGGGAAAAGGATGACTCTTCTCTTGGTTTTAGTTCGATACAATTGGGGTGTGATCCAATTGTTAGTATGCTTTATGTGTAAATGAATGCAGCTACTTCTTAGGTATTAAACATTATACTCCCTTTAAAAACATTTACCACTCCATATGCAGCCACCAAACCCAAGCTCTATTGCTGGTGCCAAAAAGTACTTACTGGAAGGAGCCAGATACAGATGCCTCCTCAGAGGCTCTGCCAGAGTTATATAGATACAGTTGAGATGCTTGCAGCTAACCACTGAACACGGGGACCCCAAAGAAGGAGCTAGAGAAGGAACTGAAAGAGCTGAAAGGGTTTGCAACCTCATGGGAGGAACAACATTACCAACCAAACAAACCCTCCAGAACTTCCATGAACTAAACATCAACCAATGAGCACTCATGGAGAGACCCATAGCTCCAGTCGCATATGTAGCAGAGGACACCAATTTCTGGCATCAATGGGAGAACAGGCCTTTGGTCCAGTGAAGGCACATTTTCCCAGTCTAGGGAAATGCCAAGGTACTGAGGTGGAGAGGGTGGTTGAAAGAGGGAGCACCTTCATAGTAGCAAATGGAGAGGAAGGGGGAAAGAGAATAACATTTGAAATGTAAATACGGAGAATATCTAATGAAAAAACATTTATTTTTATTTTATATGTATGAGTGTTTACCTGCATATATAGCTGCAGCCACATCTGTGTAGTACCCATGGAAGCCAGAAGAGGGCGATGAGTTGCTCAGAACTGGGGTAACAGGTGATCGTGCATCAGTTACAGATGGGTCACCACACTAGTGGTGGGAACTCAGGTCCTCTGCAAGAACAGCAGTACTTTTAACCACAGAGATACCCCTCTAGCCCCCAAAATATAAATTCTAAATATACAATGAAATGAACAAACTTAAGAACACTGTGAGTTTCCTTTCCTGTGGCCATGGTACAACACTCTGACCAAAGCAAGTTAAGGGAGAAAGGGTTTATCTATTCAAGGTAGAGTTCATCATGGAGGGAAAACCAAGGCAACTGGAGCTTGAAGCAGTTGGTCACATCACATCAGGAAGTAGAGAGGGACGGATGACCGCCACTACTCAGTTCCCTTTCTCCACTGATAAAATCAGGATTCCAGCCGTGACCATAGGACAGTGCTTCTATTTTAATTAATCTAATCAATCTAGCCCCTCCCCCCCCAATGCTGTGTATAGCACAGTGCTTTGAAAAATTCACTGTGCATCTTCAGAGTCACCTTCACTGCTGAAGATATTGCTGGGTTCCACACCTAGAGAATCTAAGTCAGGACAGGTCTCACCACCTGTGTGCATGTGTGCCACGTTCCCAGGTGACGATGATGCTGGACTGGCGGCCATGCCTTGAGAACCACTAGTGACAGAGCCTAACATCAATGACCAGCGGAAGCAAGGGAGCTCGGAGGTGGGGTGGGGGTGGGGCGCTCTTCTCCTTGTGCGTCTTTCCCTGTGCCCTTGTGAGGATGGCTTTGTCCCTTGTAACTGCACTGCAGCTCAACACTGTCCTTAGTTACACAATAGCTCCCCCATGGACACCAGAAAGGGCGAATAGGAGCAAGACAGAACACAAGCACGCTTACAGGGCTCCAAGCCACTGTTACCTTGAGTGTGGCAGTCAAGGCAGAGCCACCCGACAAAGTGGGTCACACAGCTCTGACCCACGTCAGCAGCCCAGAACTGCAGACTGTGCTTCTGCGGGAGGCCTCGTGGGGCAGCACACAGAGGACTGGAGAGCCACGGAGCGGAGCGCCGTGAAGAACGTTTTAATCCGCCAGTGTCTGGCCACAGGGCAGTCACTGAAAACAAGCGTATAAATCTGGATGTTAACCTGGGAAACTGGGATGATGGATTTGAGTATAATGGCTGCATCCATGGGGACCTTCTGTGAGAACTGCATCAGCAAACGCAGGGGAAAGAATCCATTTAGTGTCTGCAATATTAGTACACAGGCATCCACTGCCAATTACTTTTCCTAGAAGATGCAAATTAATGTAGAACTAGGAAGGTTTGAGGAGAGAATCACAAATACTTTGGAAGTCGTTAAAATATGTAAAAGGGAACTGAAGAACTGGCTTGGGGGTAAGAATGAAAGTCCAGTCAGGTCAGGATTAAATGGGGCTTAGTTTTAAGGCCAGGATGCCTGTCATCCATCACCCAACTGCATCCCATCCACCCATTTCTTTCTTCCCACACATCCACTCACCCATCCACCCACCACCCTCCTACTCACCCGCCCACCCTAACCATCCACCCACCCTACCCAGGCAGCACCCACCTACCTCATATCCACTCAGATACCCATCGCCCACCCAACCATTCACCTACCTATTCACCCACCCACTACCACCTTCCTATACATCAATCCATCCACCCACCTACCCACCCATCTATCTACCCACTATCATTTCATCCACCTACTTACCTGTCATGTTTGAATATGCTGGGCCCAGGGAGTGGCATCATTTGGAGTTATGACTTTGTTGGGACAGGTGTGTCACTGTGAGCGTGGGCTTTAAGACCCTCACCCTCACTGCCTGGAAGTCAATATTCTGCAGCAGCCTTCAGATGAAGATGTAGAACTCTCAGCTCCTCCTGCACCATGCCTGCCTGGAAGCTGCCATGTTCCCACCTTGATGGCGATGGACTGAACCTCTGAACCTGTAAGCCAGCCCCAATTAAATGTTGTCCTTTATAAGGGCTGCCTTGGTCATGGTGTCTGTTCACAACAGTAAAACCCTAACTAAGACAGTACCCAACCACCCACTATCCACCCACACATTCACCCACCCATCCACTATCACCCGCCTACCCACATCCACCCACTCACCCATCCATCTACCCCTTGATAACCACTGTTTGCCCTGAGTAGCAGGCACCGTTCCACACAGCAGTATCTCGTTGTCATACTACATAAACATAGGTACTGAATAAAACCCTCTCAGGGGTTGTGGCCTTGGAAAAAAATAAAGTCTAATAATTCTATGCTGAAATTTTTTAGAATCCAGTGCTTTCATTTTAGCTTTGTAAGCGCTTAACTTTTTCAAGTCGTGATTAGGTGATTGTTAATAAAGGGTAGTTAAGCTAGATGTTATTGTCTCCTCTTTTAGAATGGATAATTGTAACATCACATGTATATGTACCGCTTGGAAATCAGAGCCTTTTAGGCATTTGTGTGAGAGGCTCCTTATATCTGAAAGGAAGAGTGGAAGTAATTAAAACAAAACAACAACAACAAAAATCAACAAAAAGGTCCGCTATTGCCTCATGTGTTTGTGGAGTCCAGTTCGTTTATCTGCCTCTTCCGTGCTCGGGGAAATTCACGGTGGTGAGTTTACATATGTGTCTCCTCTACAGGTATCCTGACTGTAAATGAGCTAACATATCAACAGCAACGCTTTTCTCACGCCAGAGGGTTTCTAATAAGCCCATGAGTTTGGTTCAGAAGTCTTCCTTTAAGTGTGGGTTGTTGTAGACACGCGAGAACAGCCTACCTGATGTTAATCATATCAAATGCCATTACTCACTGAAACCTTCGATTACCGCGTTACTTGCCTGAGGGAGGGTACTGTTGGCACAGCGTTTGGAATCAGTAGGCTGGCCGAAGGGGCACAAAGCAGATCATGCACTGGCCCAGCTCTCTTTGCCCTTGAGAAGGAGGCTCGGGAGACAAGGTACAGCCAAGAATCGTTTGCTCTGCTCTCGCCATCTCCTTGCCTGCCTGGTCTTCTCAAGCTCAGCATTTCGAGTCCCATTTACCACGGTCCTCATGGTTTCTGTTTCCACCTTTTCTTACCACAGCCTTGCTGCTCTCACACCAGAACATTTGCTTTCTGTTCCTGTCACGTGATGTACAAAATGGACAGAAGCTTGAATGGTCAAGTGGCTTCATAGGAAAGCGGATGAATAATGGATGATCCACCAGCTGGATCAATATCTGCCTCCATGCTGCGGCTGCGGCTGCTGCAGCTTCTGCGGCTGCTGCAGTTTCTGCGGCTGCTGCAGTTTCTGCGGCTGCTGCAGTTTCTTGTGGCTGCGGCTGCTGCAGTTTCTGCGGCTGCTGCAGTTTCTTGTGGCTGCGGCTGCGGCTGCTGCAGTTTCTGTGGCTGCTGCAGCTTCTGCGGCTGCTGCAGTTTCTGCGGCTGCCGCTGCGGCTGCTGCAGCTTCTGCGGCTGCTGCAGTTTCTTGTGGCTGCTGCTGCGGCTGCTGCAGTTTCTGTGGCTGCTGCAGCTTCTGTGGCTGCTGAAGTTTCTTGTGGCTGCTGCTGCGGCTGCTGCAGTTTCTTGTGGCTGCTGCTGCGGCTGCTGCAGTTTCTTGTGGCTGCTGCTGCGGCTGCTGCAGTTTCCTGTGGCTGCAGGAATATTACCCCAGCACAAGATGCACGCCCTTTCCAGCTCCGTGTGAAGTGTTATGGACCCTCACCTTTCATCAGATAAGAAAATCAGTGGTTGAAACGGAGCTGCCGGTGCAGTGGAAGCTCCAGCTTGGTTACCCTTCAGACCCAAACGCTCAGCTTTGCACCACACCGTGTTTTTGCTTCACATGGGCAATGCTTTTCTTTTCTTTTCTTTCTTTTTTTTTTTTATTGGAAACAAAAATTTATGTCATTGTGAGATAAAGGACTAGGAAATCCAGCCCAGGATACACAGAAAATGGAAAAAGGAATGTTCCGATAAAGTAAGATGAAGAAAAGAATAAAATACAAAGAAAAAGAAATGAGTCCATTCTGGAAGAAAATGGATTTAAAGTACAAACTAGTTTGGTGTTGCTTTTCACTCTTGAAAAGAATTAAAATTTGTCTGAAATTAGAGCCCCAGTTCAAAATTATAAGCAAGAGAAGAGACTATCCCAAACAATACGTTATAAATAGGATGCATATCTGCAATCCTCGCACCTGGGAAACTGAGGCAGGAAGGATGCTCAGTGCTCAGAGTCAGACAAGACCACATGGAGAGTGTGTATTACACACACACACACACACACACACACACACACACACACACACATCCAAATAAACAAAACTGAAAATATCATTGCTCATCATAATACCACAGTAATACCACAGGAAAACATGGAGTAAAATGAATGCAAGAGAAAATTCTGGATATAAAAGACAAGATTCAAAAACAAAAAGAAAGACAATCAATACATTTTTATCACAAACGCCATAGGAAGGGGTAAGTATTGAAAAGGATATTTCTTAAAGCTCCTCCCATGCTGAAAGAGTTTGAAAAGCAGGCAAGGCGGGTGCTGGGGGTCAGAATGACGCTCACTTGTGAGCAGCAAGTGAGACTGTGACTTGATACAAGAAGGCGTTTCTTCTGATGTCCAGACAGGAAAAGCCAAATCAGTGTCAAGGGGACATCGGGACTCTGAGGGCTGGAACATGGAACCTAGGAATGGAAGGCTTCCCTGGGATGCTATGATTTTAACCCTTGCTTTATAACAATCATATCCTCAATATATTTTATGTTTAAATATTAGTATAAATGAGCATTACTGGTTTTTAATTCGGTGGAGCTAATTAATCTGGAGTCTCGGTATAGAGCCTACTCAGCTTCTCAGTGGATCAGAAGATTTGGATGCACCAACCCAGAACTTATTAAAACTCAGCCTAGAGGTTCTGATTCCTTCAATCTCAGTGCCAACCAACAGATTATGTTTTTAAAAGGCAAATTTTAAAACCAGGAGCTCATACAATAAGGGTCCCAGTACACTTGGGAGTAATACTTAGTTCTTTCTTGTGTTTTTCCCCTTTTCTGGATGAGACTGTGTGTCATAGTTCATTAGTGACAGAGCATCAGCCCTCAACTTGGCCCATCATCTTGGCACGTCAGATGACTACAGTCATCTGGGAAGAGAAAAACTCAATGAAGGAATTGTCCAGATTAGAGTGGTCTGCTGCAATGTCTTTGGGCATTTTCTGGGTTGTTAATTTATACAAGGGCCTAGTCCAGTGACATGAACCCATAAGCGACATTGCTCCATGGTTTCTGCCTCAGGCTCATTCTTGTAGGTATTGCCTTGGTTTCTCTCAGCAATGGACTACCTTACCTATAAGGTGCAATAAATCCCTTCCTCCACACGTTGCTTTTCATTGTGGTGTCTATCAGAGCAACAGAAAGCAAAGTAGAATGGCCAATGGGAGAATAAAAGAATGGGCAGAAGCATTCCACCAGTTCTGTTTCTCCGTGCAAGCGCCTTTCTGTGTTAGTTAGAAGAGGCAGCCTGCTTGGGTAGCAGTCAAGAGAGTAGGTTCTGTGCGCAGCAAATCAAGATGGCCACCATCTTAACTGTGCTGAACACCTGTTCTTATTCAGAAGATGGGAACATGACAGCACTTGCTTTTGAGGTCTTTATGTGTTTGAAATGAGATCTTGCTGTAGCAGAGTACGCAGCTAGCAGATCTTGTTTCATTACCATGGAATGGAATGTCTGAAAACTCCCATTTCCAATGATAACAGGAAACTCCTATTTCCCATCAGGAGCAGGTTATAACCACTTATGTAATGCCCGTGGAGGTGGTCTCCAGTTTTTGTGGGAATGGTATAAAGATTCAGTGGGGACACTGGAGTTTGGAGGCTGTATATTACAGCAGTATTTCCTGGGAAACAGCACACTGAGCTGGCTGGTTCCTCAGTGTTCCTGGAAAATGATCGGATATGAAGGGTAATATTTTTGCTTCAGTTTCCTGGTAGAAGGAACTTCCACCATCTCACTGACATGGATAATGATGCTGCTCAAAGCCCAGTTGGCCACCCACTGTCTTCTAATTGCTCAGAACACTGAATTTAGACCATTTTATAATCTCCCTCTTCCCTCCCTCCTTCTTTTCCCTCCCTCTCTACATCCCTTCCCTCCTTTCCTCCTCTACTTCTCTCTTTTACTCCCACTTGCCACTCTAGAAAGAAATAATTCATAGGGATTATTTGCTCTTAAAGGAAACCAAGCATGGAGAACAAGGGGCAGATTACAGGGACATAGATAAATACACCTAATTACAGACTGAGCTATTAGCATGATACGAATTGCTGTTTTTGAAAATGATCTGACAGCCAGAGAAAGCTTCTGCCGCCAGCCCAGGCTGTCCATCAGCAAGCAGGGCCATGACATGACCCCCGCAGTGGGCTGTGGGCTCATGTCTTTCCCTCAGCTTTGCTGATGAAATCGTGCTTGGCGTCTCATGCCTCCTCTTTCCCACAGACTGAACATAGACGTTACCACCCGTGCTTTGCAGACTGTTGCTTACATTTCTCAACTGGCTTAGTGAACAGATAAGCCCCGTAGACACCGGCAGATCTTGGCTCTATTCTACATGGAAATTTTGTGAGTCTTCTGTAACATCGCCTGCCTCAGAGCTTACTTAGCCCACATGATCCATGTAGATGGAGTCAGAAATGTCTTTATGCCACACACACACACACACACACGCGCACACAGTGAACACTTGTTTCACTTGCTCCTGAGCTTTATCACTGATGTGGAGAATTCTCTGCCTATTCACAAAATGTCTTTGCCTGTGAGAGAAAGAACAAAGGACTTCCAGGCTCAGTTGCCTGGGATCCTGGTGCATCTGGTGGATGTACATGGCTACATGGTTTTACACAACTGTAAAGTGGGTGTTCTGACGCTGGCTGAGTTTATTTGGGAAACAAGCATGCTTTAAATAGTTAAGGACAGTTCTGGAGATAAATGTAGAGTATATAAAATAAAGTGGGAGTTGTAATCACGTATGTAACAGGAATCTTATTTTAACATGATTGACGCCCCCCTTGCCTGCTTGAGTTCCTTATTTTGGTCTCAGCTGGCCTTAGGTATTTGTATATATGCAGGGATGAGGAAAGTTTGAGCAAAACTGCAGAAGATCACGAAGAGAAAGCTGAAAAATGACATTTAACTTCCTCCATGCAAATTAGGATTTTGCAGCAGCACCATTGTGTAAAAAGCTGGGTGACTGTGGTGGTGAGGATGGGCTGAGTGAGTCTATAACCTCCATTCCCAGGCAGCTTTAGCACGTCAACGAGCATGTCCCAGAGAGCAGCAAGATGGAAATAAACCTGAATGAAGCAAAACCAGGCCTCTAGGTCACAGGGTCAGGTAGAGAAGCCTTCAGCTTAACTCCTTAGAATGTTGCCAGTCTGTGTCTGTGCATGTCCCTGAGCCATGAATACACAGCTGGTGGCCGGTAGATCTGCCAGTCTGACTGCATGGCAGGCAAGGTGTCCCTGCAGGGGAGTTTTGGCTGGACGCAAGGGCGTGTACAGTTTCAGAGGTGTGCAGCTGGCTACAGTCAAGACGAATCTGCTTTGTCGGAGGCATCCTTCAAAGTTGCATTAGTCAGGGTTCTCTAGAGTAACAGAACAGCCTGGAATCATGTGGTGAAAGGTGAGCCAATTTAATCTGGGGAATGACCATTGAGGTTCTCAAGCCCTGTCATTTAGAAAGGGTCAGTGGGACTTGAGTTTATTATCTCCTTGTTTACTTGACATGGGGACAGGGTAAGAAGCCCCTTTCTGTATTCTACTTGCTTACATGGATGCCCCCTCTCTTAGAGCACTCTCAGGGTCCCAGGCTCAGAGGTTCAAGAAAATGGTAGACTACTTCCTAGGTAACAGAGCACAGGGCTACGGTGGCTGGTACTTACTGTCTACTTTTATGCAACAGGCAATGGATGACTGTGCATAGCTTGAATTGCTTCTCAGAAGATTTTCAGGTTCCCCTTCACATGGGAGAAACTCACCAGGGACTCAGATTTGGGAGAATGTCAAAACCCTAATCCGGGACATCTTTCCTTGAATTCAAATCATTAGATATACTGAATGATGGTCACATTGAATTATGGAATAAGTTTAAGTCAATAAACAGCATAAACCACTTAGAAACGCACGTGAGTGCATACACACTTGTACACACATGTGTGCAAAGGCTATCACCTATCTTCAGAACAACCCTATAAGTTTCATACTATTTCTATTTCTATTTCATAAATCAACAAAGAGATTTTGAAATAGGAAGTAAGTTTTCCAGGATAGGTGGCTAGAGAGTCACAAGGGTAGGGAGATGATAGATAGATAGATAGATAGATAGATAGATAGATACATACATACATACATACATACATACATACATGCACACATACATACATACATGCACACATACATACATACATACAGACAGACAGACATGCATGCACACATACATACATACATACATACATACAGACAGACATACATACATACACACACATACATACATACATACATACATACATACATACAAAGTATTCTTATTAGGATAGCCCCTTCCCCCAGTGATGGCTCCACTCACAGGTGACAGGAACCTGGCACATCCATTGCCATGGAAACAGCCAATGCCTTCCCAGAAGACATCAGTGCAAAATCCCACCTCCACTTGGGAGCAAGTGACATCACTACCCCTACAAAAGACAGAATCCTCTCCTCCTCTTCCTCTCTTTTTTTCTTCTCTTCCCTTGACCCTGACCCTTGCCCCATTCTCATTCTATTAAACCTCTCCACGTGGAACTGTGTTCGTTTGGTGTGGTTTGTCTGAGCATGGGCCGAGAAATCTAATTAGCAACACATAGATGGATAGATAGATAGATAGATAGATAGATAGATAGATAGATAGGTAGGTAGGTAGATAGGTAGATAGATAGACAGATGGATAATAGATACATAAATAAATGATTAAATAAACAATGGGGTTAGATTTAGAGGACAAGTTATCAATTTGTCATAACACCCCAACAGTGAACAACCCTGGCAAAGTCAAAAGCAAGTTTTCTGTGTCATGCCTATCGGGATCTGGTTGCCTCTCTTGCTCCTGGTCTGCCTTACATGGGGCAGGATTCTGTGTTAACTCTGCTAAACTTTGTATGTAGTAAAGGAAACAGAGTGACTTCTGTGGCTATAGTCTGCATTGGTACTGGTGAGCAAGCACTTAACTACCTAAAGGTCCAAATGAGAAAAGATACCTCAGATAAGATGCAGACACCAGAGAGCTCAGATGCCCACACATCTATGGTCACAGGCTTGAGAGAAGGCTTGCAGTCAGAGAGGAAGAAAGGGTATCTGAGAGCATCTATCATTTCTGCAGAAAACCACTGGCTACGTGTGCCTGGGCATCGCTTACAGTGTAAGGAGTAATTTCATGACCCAGGCAGTGACTGCTTATCCTGGGCTTCCTTTTCTGCACACTGGAAGGCAATGAGTGTGTGAGAAACCAGACTGCATTTGTGCTTCAATGCAAATGGCCTCCCAGGGGTTCCTTTGTTCCTGTGTAAACTACTGTGGGTAGAACTGGAAATAACAAAGATTACAAGCGGGAAACTTTCAGTTGCTTTTAAGAGCTGGTGCTTCTTAGTTGACTTTCTGTGGAGATAAGGCTCACACACCGGGAGAGCTTCTTTGAACATTCACCTTTATAAGAGAAGCACTGGTAAAACTCACTAAATGGTTTCCATAGTTTTCCCAGATGCTTCTGAACCCCTACAGGTCTTGGCCATACACACCATTGGGAAGGAGGTCACTACAGTTAACTACCAGTTTTCCACACATGGATTGTCCAGATGGGGAGGACTGTCCTTTCCCATCCATCTGCTGCCTTTCCCTTGGGCTCAGGGATGTGTGGCTTTTCTGCATCATTCCTCAAAGCTCAGCCAGCTGGAGAGATTAGGTTTGGTTCTCAGTTACTAAGAGCAGACTGCCTTCATCCAGCACTAATGACTTCTGACACCTATACCTGTCACAGCAGATCAGCCACAAGCAGGAAAAACCCATGATGCTTGACTGCTTCTCTGGGATTCCAAGGGAACCGTATAGGCAGCACTTCAATTCAGTTAAAACGATTAACCGATTCTGTCCTGGCTTCATTGCCAGCGTGAATGTGGACTGAGCGGCTGCCAACCTGGGCTGCATTCCCGTTGCTGTTGGCTGGTGGAACGCCTTTGCCCAGAGGCATTTCCAGCTGTAGACGACTACATTGCTTCCTGTCAGGCTCACCCAGTCGGTTCGGAAAGCAGGTGACTTTTTCTGTATTCTCCTCCCAATCGGCCATTTTTAATGACTTGCACTCCCACCTGCAAATTATCTGGATTGATATATAAAATGAATATATGCAAATGTCTGTGATCATCGTGTATACTCTATATGAAATACGTGTGCACTCACGAGCATGTTCTGTATAAATTACAAATAGGCCAAGCAAGTAAGTCTACAAAGCACAACAGAACCTACAGCACTCTCATCCTAGCTTAGTTCCCAGCAAAGGAAATATTTGTTTTTCTTCTCCTGGGTCATTTGCTTTGAAGCATACATAGGAAATGAGAGAGGGGGGGTAGGGAGGGAGGAAGGGAGGGAGGGAGGGAGGGAGGGAGGGAGGGAGAGAGAGAGAGAGAGAGAGAGAGAGAGAGAGAGAGAGAGAGAGAGAGTCAGAGTCACACATGTGAGTGGTGAGTGGTGAGTGGTGAGATTTTTCCCAGTGGCTTGGTGAAGATGCTGGCTTTCCCAGGAGCATGAAGGAAAGAATTGAGAGCACATTTAGAATGTGATCATCCACTAATTCATTTAATGGACACTTATGGCTTTTTACTCCTGTAAAAATCAGATCTGAGGATGCTGGCAAATCAATGGGAGATATTTTTTCCAGTAGCCTGTGGTATACAGAGGAACACTGCTAACACTGAAATCACCTGCACGGCTGCGTTGGGGAGAACTTTCCCGCTGCTTCCTTTAATGCCACTGAGACAGGCAAAGCTGGCAGGGTTCAGAGGCCAAGGCTATTGCTTGCTCCATTGAGTGTTAGAAAAACAGAACTTGTTATAAGCTGTGTGACTTAAAGCCGGTTACTTGGCTGCTCTGGTTATCAGCTTTCTATAGGAATGAATACAATTGAAGTCTTCAATAAAAATAACATTGGCAACAAACTGAGCACTCTGCCTGGACACTTGGTCAGTGGGTCTCAACCTTCCTTCTGCTGCGACCCTTTAATAGACTTCCTAATACTGTGGTGACAGCAACCATAAAATGACTTTCATTGCCACTTCATAACAGTAATTTTGCTACGCTACAATTGTGATGTGAATATCTCTGTGTTTTCTAAAGGTCTTAAGTGACCTCTGTGAAGGGCCATTTGACCTCCAACAAGGTCACAACCCACAGGTGAGAGCTTCTGCTCAAGGTGCTCTGTAAATGTCGGTCCTTAGCCATAGGAAGATGCTCTGAGGACTGCTTTCAATTCTAAGTGCAGCTACTTCTGCTGAGATGGAAAAGGATGTTCTTCTGATGTTTTCTAAAGCAGTAGTTGGCCAGATTTCAGCCTAGAGAGTCATTGGTATGCTTGATCTGGGAGATGGTAAAGGTGATTTAATGGTCAGGTTCTCTACCTCTGCCTTTAATCCATCTTCTGCTCCAACACACCCACCCCCCCCCACACACACACACATACCCCCCACACCCACACACACCCACACACACCCACACACAACCACACACACCCACACACAACCACACACACACACACCCACACACACATACCCCCCACACACACCCACACACAACCACACACAACCACACACAACCACACACACACACACACACACACACACACACACACACATCCACACACACACACATCCACACACACATCCACACACAAACTAAGACTAAGGCTCTCTCCAGTTTCCCCACCACACAGTCATTTTTAGCTGTGGTAGAAAGGGGTCAGGTGACTCCAAGGAGAAGGTGCCTGTGTAATAGGCCTGAAGATTTAATGGTTGCTAGGCTACCATCCAGAAACTGACCCGCTTCAGCTGGCCTGAAGACATGGCAAATTCATGCTCATCTCCAGTGAGCAGGAAAGTGTAGCTGCACTGACCCAGGTTAGTGGTCAGCCAGGGAGGGATGACTCAAGTGGGCTGTGGTCAGGGGAGACCAGCAGATTCAGGAGGTAATGTCTATTCACCTCTGCCTCTTAAGGAAAAAGCTAGCAACCAGTGGACTGTGTTTCCTAGGGAAAGACTTTCACAGTTTCTGAGTGGAAAGACAGAACTGGGAAGTTGGCTGGGCCTTTGGAGATTTTTCGTGCACAGCCTTTGACTCTAAGAATGAGCTTCGAGGTCCAGCAATCATCTCGCATGAGCTCACTCTGCCCTGGGATTCCAGTGAAGAAGTCACTTTCAGTTCTGTCCAGAGAATATTCGAAAAGCTAGTAGTGTCTGAAGCTCGGCAGTTTGCCCAAGGATGAGAAAAATATTCACAGTCGTTTTCTTTCGCAAAGAAGCAGATTGTACCTAATGGCTCTCGGTTTTTCGAGCCCTTACTGCACGGTGGGCCGAGGCTGGTCTCCTGGGATTTGGTTTTAAAGGTCAACGAAGGCTCAACTGTCAAAAAAACAAACAGATAAACAAACACCTACAAAACCAAACAAACAAAAAACCTTACTCGTCTATCTGTGTTGCTGGTGCAAGCTGGAACTGTGGAAGGTCAGTCACGGGTGGCATGCCCTAAAAGGGAATCTTAGGGCCCACAGAGTGCAGCTCTCAGACCTTCTCAGAGAGCTTCTCTGTGCAGCAGATGGAGGTGACTGCAGAAACTCACAACTAATCAAAACGCAGAGAAAAAGGGACATCTCTGTCACACCTCAGGGCTCGGGGACCATTGCAGAGGCAGGGCTGGGGCAGGTTGGAAGGATTGTAAGAGCAAGAGGCCAGTGACTTGGGACATGATAGGTGGATACCCGAAGCCAAACTCACAGCAGCTGTGGTGTCTGCACACAGTCAGGTCAGTCAACAAGGCAGCCTGAAGAGGAGAGAGCTCACTGACCCCCGTCCCTAACTCATGTTTCTGATTGGCATCTTCTAAAGACGAGGCCACAGGTAAGTGGATCACACTCCAGTGAATGCCCTCATACCCAGAATGGGCAGCACAAACTGCAATTGACGAGTTAATTCTTTTAAAGACCATGAAGTTGAGGGATGTGTGGGGAGGTAGGGCTGGAGCTGGGAGGAGCTGGAGGGGGTGGAGCTGGGAGGAGCTTGAGGCCATGGGTATGATCAGAATATGTTGTGCCAAGTTCTCAATAAATCAGTAAAATATTGCATTAAATTTTGTTGGTGTATATACAATTCATATGTCCTTTATCCAGCATGTGGATTTCAAATTCATGAGCTTTCTCTTTAGTTCCTGAGCGCTATGAAGATAGAGTGTACACAGCGCCCTGCATCAGGATAGAAGAATTGCTCAAGCTGCACTTGCAGGAAACTTAATGGAGGAGTGTGGAGATCAGAACGACTGGGAACAGCGAACACCACTCTGCCCTCCCACTGGAGGCTTATCTCCTGGGCTACACGGTTCACCACCCTGACAAGAGGTTGCCTGGCTTAGTGGTAACCAGTAAGCCACCCACAGCAAGGAGAAGCCTCACAGCTGTGGCTCAAGGACAAGGTGGCTTTATTGGATCAGAGTGGAGCTGGGTTCTCAGGTGGGTCATCCACTATATCCTAGTACGATGGAAGAACCAGAGGTTGATAAAATGACTTCTCAAGGTCCCTGAGTCCTGATGGCCACTCAGGTGACTGTTTTTACCCAGGTAACAAAAGGGTGTGTCCTGCTGATGCTGAAACAGGGGCCTTATGCTATTTCACTTTTTCTCCTCATTTCCCTCCCATTCCCATGTGCAATGTGCTCAGCATCCCCTCTTCCTCCAGATTTTCCATCTAGAGTGCACTGATAGTACTGTTGGTTTTTCTAGTGTTGTGGGGTACATTCACAGAAAGCACCTCTACCAGACGTGCTTAGCACAGAATTAGGGCACAATGAAGGTCAGGTGTGATGTTTACAACAGGACTATAGATAGTCACGGCAACAAGTGTTCATAGACACACAGGTCTTGGTCTGATGGGAAGACCCCAGAGCTGCAGAAGGGTGTGGTCATTGCTAGAGGTGGGCCTTAAACACTTGCCTCCTGAGCGTCTCTCCTAGAGCCCCAAGCTTTGGGGAAGGCTTCTAGATGTCTCTTGTCTCGGTTTTACACCGTTAGCCCAGGGCATTAATTCCAATGATGAAGAATTTTCTATACATACTACACACACACACACACACATACACACACACATACACACACTTTTAATTAGTTCTTCAACAATAGGTTTTGGTTATATTTCTTCCTCTGTCCCAACTCTTCCCAGATCCACTTCTTCCCTACCCACCCAGCTACTTTCCCTTCTCCCCTTTTAAATTAAATCTCCCTTCCCCCTTTTTAATACCACATAATATGATTACAGTTTCCCTCCCTCTACTACTCAGTTCCTCCCCACTCCCCTCCCATCGGGATCCATCCCTTTCTGTCTCTCATTAGTAAAGAGCAGGCTTCTACGAGATAATAACAAAACACAATAAAATAAAATATAAGACAAATCCCATTACTTTGTTGAACAAAAACAAGTCAAAGGAAAAATGAACGAGTTCCAGGAGATCTATGAGAACCAGGGGCCCACTCGTTCACACATTCAGGAGTCCCAGAGGTGGTGAAACTGGAAACTATGATGAATGTACATGCAGAGGACCTGGCACAGGCCTGTGTCCGCCCCGTGCTTGCTGCTCCAGTCTCTGTGAGTTCAGATGAGCTCTGCACAGCTGGTTTTAGAGGGACTTATTCTCCTGGAAAACAGGGGATCTTAATTTAAAAAATAAATTATTTGGAACCCACTTTAACACTCAAAGTCAAAAGATATGCAAGAAACATAAAGAAGTAGCGTTCAAAAGGCTCCCTTATTCTATTTGTACAAATAAAAAATATTGTTGGATGAGTTTTTTTCTCCTTAATTACACGACTTTATGGGATAAGTTGACTCATAGTTTAGACTCAGCAGTACTGATCCCCATTGGAGTAGAAATGGCTATTCCTGGGAGAGCTATACTTGCCAATACAACACATGCTGCTCTAACCCCAGAGCTCATGGGTCCTGCACCACTAGAGAATGTTCACTTTGCTGTCATTGTGAGGCTCAAGGGCTGGAGTAAAATGTCTTTGGGAAGCACGTGTTGAGTAACTGCAGGACTGCTCATTCCTTCACATGCTCCTTAACAGATCTCCTTACTAATTTCAAAACCATCACGATATGGTTTCAGTGTCTTCTTAACAACCCCCTCACCAAAGGAAAGGCTGCATCAAAGAAGCCAATTTTCTCCAATTGTTTTAAAGCTTCACATGTATTCATGAATGCAAAATAAGTCAGGGTTTTAATTTGCTCTCGAATCTGCAGAAGTGTGTTCATCGGAACAAATTGATTTAAGTCTCTTTGAAATCAAGATGAGTTTGATTTCTCAGGGATATGGTGCTCTGATCAGCAAGCTTTTACTTTTAAAAAACTACCACCATTTTAATGAAACACAACAAAGTCACTTCGTGAAACTTCAGTACAAAGACCCTTTCAGATGACAAAGGGTTTAGACTTGTTCTTTGATTTGAAAAATTTTTACAGAAAATAAAAACACAACTAAAAAGATCAAGTAAATAGAACTTAAAATATTTTCCCCTGGGATTTTTCTACAAGGGGAAATGATTGTAGTCCACACACTAGAAAGAACTTTTTGATCATAAAAAAATGATACTCAGTAAATATCTGATCTTGTAGGGTTTGAAAAACACTGGAAAGTCTAGAAAAAAACTGACATGCTTTATTTTAATTACAATATACAAAAATGTCCCCAGGGTTTGTGAAGTCTATGCTGCATATTTTTTAATTTCTAATTATTTAAATTTGATATAACCTAAATTTATATAACTTTTTAAATCTTTGCTAGACTAAGGTTTAGCTTTCTTCACCCCCAAGCTATCATAGGTCATATCTATTTAGAATTATTTTATTCTGAAAGTTTTTCATAGGATAGAACTGAGTGAGTTCTACGGAGTTCTACCCATGTGTCCCTCACAGCACAAAGTCGTTTCATCGGAGCCAGAAATCCCAAGGTCAGCCTCTCCCTCCGCCTCCGCCAGTCACTGGACAAACTGCTGTTCTCTGACACTGTAGGCTCCTCTCCTCCAGAACGTCATGCAAAGGGGACTATATGGTATCTAGCAAGTGCTCTTTGGAATCTGGCCTGTCAGGTATCAGGATGCATTTAGTCACCACATTAGCACGTGTGTCATTATTTTAAGTAGTAATACACGATAGGCTTATGCTACAACTTGATTATCCCTTCCTCCTCGCCGATGAAAATTTGCATTCTGTTGAGTGACATTTGTGAGTAAGCTGATTGTGAACACTTATGTACCAAC
Source organism: Micromys minutus (assembly GCF_963924665.1). Classification (NCBI taxonomy): domain Eukaryota; kingdom Metazoa; phylum Chordata; class Mammalia; order Rodentia; family Muridae; genus Micromys; species Micromys minutus. The sequence goes on along the minus strand of NC_137984.1, from coordinate 52,580,489 downwards.
TATTACTGAATACAATTTTAATACCTTCAGGCAAGCATCCAGGGTGAAGACTGTTGAGTAATTAACTAAGAGTATGTTTATTATATATTATAATATTATATATATATCATATATATAGTATATTATATATAATCATATACATGCATGTAACATATTATATATTACACATATAATACATATGTAACATATATAATATATTATGAGTAAAATTATATATGATTATATGTTATATGATTGCAATAAATATATTAAATATTATATACTATATATAGTATTATAATTATAAGATTGTAATAGTGAACTACTTCCAAGATTTCCACACACTTGTGCACTTCCATGCCTCCTACAAGTTGCCTGTGTTATGGCCACTGCACTCACTAGGCTGGTGACTTCCAGACTGCAGCTGGACTGCAATGGAAGTATCATTTTCTGAGGTGTCTAAACACAAGCTCTGCAGCACTCTGTGCATTGTCTGAAGGTGAGGGGCCCTGTGGTCAATTAAAAAGGACTCACTACTTCCTCAGGGTACACTGGCTTACTTAGTAAGGCACTGATTATGTGGGGGTTTGAATGTAAATGCTCCATAGATTCTCAGAAGTGGCACTATTTGAATTAGGCACTGTGGTATTGGAATGGGTGTGACCTCATTGGAGAAAGTGTGTCCCTGACGGTAGGCTTTAAGATTTCAGAAGCCCTAGGCAGGTCCAGTGGCTCATTTTCTCTTTCTGCTGCCTGTCAATCCAGATGTTGAATTCGCAGCTTTCTCTCCAGCACCATGTCTGTCTGTGTGCAGGCATGTTTCCTGCCGTGGTGATAGTGGACGAAACCTCCGGTAAGCAAAGCCCAATTAAATGTTTTCCTATTAAGAGTTGCCATGGTAATGGTGCCTCCTCACAGCAATAGAATGGTGACTAAGGCATGGTAAGTAGTAAGGAGGGGCTTTGGTAACTCCGGCTGCCCACATTTATTTGCTTGAAGGATCAGCTTCACTGAAACCCACTGTCTTGGTGTCTGTTCTATGGCTGTGAGAAAACACCATGATGAAAGAAACTCTTACAAAAAAAAAAAGCATTCATAGAAATTATGAAGCTCAAAGAAAGGGAAGGCCGGAAGATAGATGCCTCAGTCCTTCTTAGAAGGGAGAAAAAAACACTCATGGGAAGAAATCAAGGGACAAATAGAGGAGCAGGGATTGGAGAAAAGATCATCCAAAGACTGCCTTACCTGGGGATCCAACCCATATGCAGCCACTAATTATTGCTGATGCCAAGTAGTGCTTACTGGCAGGAACCTGATATGGATGCTTCCTCAGAGGCTCTGCCAGAGTCATACTGATACAGAGGAGGATGCTTGCAGATAACCACTGGACTGAACATGGGGACCCCAATGAAGGAGCTAGAGAAAGGACTGAAGGAGCTGAAAGGGTTTATAACCCCATGGGAAGAACAAAATGATCAATTAACCAAACCCACCACAGCTCCCAGGGACTAAAACACCAACCAATGAGTTCACACATAGAGAGACCCATGGCCCCAGGTACATATGCAGCAGAGGATAGCATTGTCTGGCATCAATGGGAGGAGAGGCCCTTAATCCTGTGAGAGCTTAATGCCCCAGTGTAGGGGAATGCCAGGGTGGGGAGGTGGGAGGGAGTGGGTAGGGAAACACCCTCATAGAAGCAGGGAGAGGGGAGATAGTATAGGAGGTTTCTTGGGGGGGGAACCGGGAAAGGGGATAACATTTGAAATGTAAATAAAAATACCCAATAAAAGAAAATAAACCATAAAAATATTTTTTAAAAGAAAAAGTGCCTAGACATAATGATATACAAGGCCACACCTAGTCTAACAAGGCCACACTCTAACAAGGCCACTTAATCCTTCTACCCTATGCATTCAAATATATGAGCCTATTAGGGACATTCTTATTCAAACTACATTTACTCATATAAGCAACCAGCTAGTAGGCTGTGCCCCACTCCAGAGCATCAGCATAAAAGCCGAGTGTTCTACACTCTGCAGGTTATCAGGGAGAACGGAGATGTCAAAAGCTTAAAACCACCAGGCTGGAAAACTCAGAAAATCCCCATTTTTCCAGAATCTAAGCACACAACGGATCTGGTTCATTTAGTTTGACAAAGGGGAGACAAAAGACAAGCCCTTGCAAAGCTGTTGCCCAGTGTATACACACAATCCAACCATAGCCTTAGGTGTTTGTGAAGATATAGGGGTGACTTGGAAGCTTTGTCATCACCAACAGAGCAGTTTCTAATGGTACCAATGACCTGTTATGCTCAAACAGCAGGTAGCAGGGTAGCAAATTTTCTTTGGTTCTCACCTATAAAATTCTACACGATCTAGCATTTTGAAAATCCTTTGGCATTTTTCCCTGCAAACTAGTCAGACAAAAAAAGAAACAGTCCTATCAGGCAAGAAGCAATGGCAGAAGCTTTGCGGTCTTTTAAGAAGCATGTCTGTCCCCCCCCCCCCTTGTTTCACACCTTATCCTGCAATCCATCCATCCAGCTCACAGTGCCTCCTCTGGCACAGTTGCCTCCCTGTGGGTCCCAGCCCAGGGCCTCCGCCAGCTATAGCCTGGCTCTTTGCATCGTCCACATTGTATACCCATCTGGAGCCTCCCTGGACATTGCCAGAAAGCACTAAAACCCTCTCTTTCCTAATGGGGCTCCTGCCAAGCTCGCTCAGAGCAGCAGTCAGCTAGACCAGCGCTTTGTACCCCTGCAGCTGCTTGTCCTCCAGGCCCAGCGTCTGGACGATGGATACCAGGTGCTGTGAGCTGACATGCCCGAGGGAGAAACCCAACACCCATGTTAAAGGCTCTACAAGGCTGATGAGAATGTTTGTATCCTGGACTATCCTTAGCCCCCTAATAGGCATTCATTGAGCACCTATATGTTTGACCAAACATCCTCATCACTACTGGGTAAGTCCTTTTGTAATAGACGAAACCCCAGCTTTCACCAGCTCACAGACCATCCACCTCCTCCTCCCCCACGCACAAGTAGCAGACAAAGCCTGATGCCTATAGCAGCAATTTTCTTGTTTTGCCGTAACCTGCCTACCTCTTGTCACCATCGATGTATTCTGAAAGGGCCTTGATTGTTTACTCCGTGCCGATGAGAACCGTATTTTTGAATTAACAGTGAATCAGACCCTGCTCTTTCCTTGTGGGCTTGGTGCATCTGAGAAGTTAATCACACTTCTCTTTTCAACCGTCTGGAAAGGGAAGCCGCAGAGGCATGAACAGCCAGTCGCTCGTGTGGGCTCAGCCTGCGAGCTGCCGGAAGACACCCTGGGTCTGGTTCATTTTCTCTGCTAGAACAACATAGCCAGACACCTCGTCTACAGATGGCTTCCAGGGAAAAAGGATTCCTCAAAGACCCGTACATGTCTGATACAGACACCACAAACCACATGACCATACATAAGAGTACTGTAGATAGTAACGTTATTTTAGATTATAAATAACACTATTTTAGACTCATAGAAATGTATATACATGAAGGTTTTTAACACGAGAAAATGTAACTATTGGAAGGAGATCTGTGTTGAACTCCTTGGTAAAGGACACACGTCTTCCAGCAGGAAATACTGTCACAGTGAAAGCCTGATGTCCCCTGCATTGTGGCTCCATTCAGCTGCAGGTGGGTACTGACTCCAGGACTTCTGATGCCCTAACATCACTAATTCTACTTTGGAAAATGGTTTCACTCCTGTAAAATGGTTACATTAAGTAATCACTTGATATTAAACTATGACTTAAAATTTAAAAAATCACTTGGTGCTTAAGTATAAAGTTCAAATGACAACAAAATGGCTGGACATAAGTTCCACAGTAAACTAACCTGTTACTCCATAAAATTTTATTTTAGTTTTACCTAAACAATGCCTCTTAGTACGATCATCCGTCTTATAACTTGACTTTGACCTGTAAGAGATGGGGTCACATTACAACACCCCCTGCATCCCTTTTCTCTGAATCTGGCTAAAGGCATGGTGCCCAAATGAGGCTTACCCATACAATTTCTTTCTAATGAAACACGGATGGGCATGGTGTATGCCTGTGGAGAACATTTTGGTGACACTGGACAGTTGTTAGCAGGAAGTTTTTACATCACCATGACAATCAGAAGCTGGTCAAGGTAGAAATCTGACTCTGGTCCCTTACTCAGGAAACTGGCCTGAATTAAGAACATTTGCATTTGAAGCTCAGGGGAGAACACTTAAGAGTTGTAGCTTAGGGCCGGTTCAGCAGATGTAGGTGTCAGTCTATGTCTCTTGGGACCCCATCTTGTCCCTGATCTTCACACCTGGCCTCCAGAAAGATGTTTACAGGATTTTTGATTGTTAACTTGATTGTTCCTTGTCTCGGAACTGATGTTATCTTTCTGCACAAAATTAAATTGGTTTAAAAGAGGGCTGAATAAAGAAGGCTTCGCTTCAGCCTCAAGACTGGCCAAAGTCATTTACAATTTTGACTTTTTTATTTCAATCCTTGATGCTGCCCTGGGGAACCTGTTGTTTGATCGAGCTGGTCTCGGACATATGCCAGTCTACCAGATGCTGTTTAATGCTTATAAAGGTTCTAAGGAAGCTTGTTCTCTTTGACATATTCTGGTTAGGAATTATTCCCTCGGTACTGGTCCCCACATGAAGATCTTTCTGGAAACACATGACATAGACAATAAGTAATCCTTTGTTGTAATTCTGAGATTAAGGGTTCTTTGTTTTTAAAGTCTGTGCTGACTGTGCCTAGAGATTCCCACCGTCACATTTACCTCCACACATTCTGACCTCTGTGTTCCTTGGAAACGCCATACTCTTATTTGTTAGGGCCCTTTCTTTACATATGCTAGTCTACTCGGAATGGGTATTTTGCTGAATTCCACCGCTGTACCTTCTATCTTCACACATCAAATGCTCTTTAGTTCTCAAACTGTCTTTACCTTTACCAGGAAGAAAGAAATTAAACTCACACGAAAGCAGTTACTCTAAATGTGTGCCCGCTGTTCTAAGACAGAAAAGAGGGACCTCCCAGGAAAGGAGGATGAATATCCATGTCCCTGACAAAGGGAATCTTCTTGTATTCATTATTCTCTCGTATATTCATCCAGACTACAATCCCCCCAAGCTTTCCCCATCACCTCCCTTTCCCCCTAGATTCACCTACTCTACCTGCCCTCAGAAAAGGGCAGACCTCCCAGGGACATCAACCAAGTTTGGCATAGCATGCTACAATGAGATCAGGCAAACATTCTCACAGCAAGGTTGGAGGAAGCAACCCAGTAGGAGGAAAGGGGTTCCAAAGGTGGGCAACAGAGTGGAGAGACAATCTACTTCATAGTTAGAAATCTCACAAGAACACCTAGATATACAAACATAGCATACATGAAGAGGACCTAGCTCATACATACATACATACATACATACATACATACATACATACATACAGGATCTCTGATCTCTGTGAGCTCACTTGAGTCCCAGTCAGTTTATTCTGTAGGACATGTCCTTGACCCCTCTGGACCCTCCAGTCCTTCCCCCATTTTCCAAAGGACTCCCTGAGCTCTACCTAATATTTGTCTGTGGGGCTCAGCATCTGCTCCCACCAGTTCCAGATGAAGCCTCTCTGGTCTCTCTGCTGACTGCTATGCTCACAGCACACCTACCTTACAGGCATGAAAAACAAGAGAAAAAAGGTTTTGTGGCTGGGTTGGTGTTGCAATCCCTCCACTTGAGGTCTTGCCTGGTTACAGAGGATGTTCAGTTTAGGCTCAGTGTCCCCCATTACTAGGAGCTTTCACAAATGTCACCCTGATAGTTCCATGGACTTTCCATTGTACCCAGTTTCTACCCTACCCCTAAAGTGCCTTCCTAGTCATTCTCCCAGTCTTCTCTTCACACCCCTGTACCTGATCCCTTCTGTTCCCATCCCTACCTGTTCCCAGTCCACCTGTGGAATCTATTCTTTTCCTATTTCCAGGGAGAGCCTTGTACCTCTTCTTAAGCCCTCCAGGTTACGTAGCCAATCTTGATCTGTGGAGTCTAGCATGAATATTCATTTCTTAACAGCTAATATCCACTTACGAGTGAGTACATATCATGCTTGGCTCTTTGGGTTTGAATTACCTCAGGATGATGTTTTTTTTCAGTTCCATTCATTTGCTAGCAAGTTTAATGATGTCATTTTTAACACCCCAGTAGTGTTCCATTGTGTAAATGTCCCACATTTTAAAACCCATTCTTCAGTTTAGGGACATCTTGGTTGTTCTCAGTTTCTGACTAGTATGAATAAAGCAGCTATAAGCATAGTTGAGCAAGTGTTCTTGTGGTAGGTTGGAGCATCCTTTGGGCACATACGCAGAAATGCTATGGGAAACTTTTATATTGATTTCCAAGGTGGCTGAACAGGTTTGCACTCCAACAACAATGGAAGTGTTCCCCTTGCTCCACATCCTCAAAAGTTATCACTTATGTTTGTGGTCTTAGCCACTCTTGACAGGTGTAAGATAGAATTTAAAGTACATTTTTGTTTGTTTGTTTTACCATGTTAAATGGGTTTTATTTTAACAAAAAAAAAAAAAAAAAAAAAAAAAAACAACTGTAAGACAATTCTTGGGAAACAATGTACCCACATTGACTTACACATCACCAATCTCCACTATCTTCAGACCATATTTCTTCATTTTCTAAAGAAATAGGTGTTTCTGTTTTATCGATTTTTAAAATTTCAACATGTCCTGAAGTTTTCCTACATCTTCTGACTTCTGGCTTCACTTTGTATGCCATAAGGTGGCATCAACATTTCCATCCTCATAAGCCTGTAGATTCATCTGGCCACCACTTGGGTCATGGACCCACACTTTCCTTCTTGCTTTCTCTGTAACGAGGCACAATCCTCCTTGCACTCCTGCTGTTATGTAGCTCTTCCCACCAGACTGAAGCCTTTCCTCGTGGAGGAATGGGAAGAAGCTCCAGGATGAAGAAAACTCACAATAAACTTGCAAAGCTGCAGGGTCTGTCCCTGAGATCCATATGTAAGCAGTGTGCAGTCACTGGGGAAGAGAAGACTTGGTGATGTAGTTGCCTGCCCACTGTGTAAGGGACTCTAGCAATGAAGCTTCGGAGATTATCTGACGGACCTGGGGTTGTCAGTGATGCAGGTACCCTAGTTACCCGTGCTCAGAGGAGTAACTCCTCACCTGTGTTCATGTTTGTAACTCTAACAAACTTACTGGATCTTCAAAGTAGACTTAGTAGGAGTTCTATTTGTTCTGGTTTCTTCTGTATCTGAGGTGAATAGAGGTAGTCTCCCCGGGAAAGTAACAAAGCACCCACCAAACATTGCTTCACTCAGTCCCCAGGATTTCGTTTTCTGGGACACACTGTTGTGCATCCTCTTTCAACACCAGCTCTTTGTATTCAGATTAATTTTTCTTCAGCACTTGTTTTTACTCCCTTTGCCTTCCTTCCCTCTTTGGCATAGCTGTTATGGTGACCATGGGTTGGGGCTATGGGAGGGGTGAGTCCTTTCCTAGAGCTACTACTGGATGGGCAGGCCTGAAAGGTCAGTGGCAAGTTCAGAACACTAATGTCTGTAGGCTCAGACTTTTCAAATCCTACTTTAATCATGGTTCTTTAATGCTTCAACTTTCCTTCTACGAAACCGTGATTGTGTTTAGAAATAGTTCTTTGGGGCATTTGGAGTCTTCATTGTCAGCAGTCCAGTTCACTAGCAAAGCACCAAACACGAATCAGCAGCAGCAGCTGGATCCAGAAGAAAGCTCTATATATCAGCATGAGTCAGCAGAAACCCCAAGAAGCAGCGGGAACACCACCACAAGTTCTCTGGTGCATTTCTCTCTGTAGAAATCAGGTAGAAATCAGTGAAGAAAGAAAGCCAAGCCAATGCAAGAGTGTAGTCATCAACAGCCTCAGCGAAACCTGAAGAAGACCAGCAAAGAGTTGCAAGGTGAACCAATTCAAGAGCATCGTTCACTGTCTGTTGGGTTATACTTTTACTCTTTCCAAAACTCATGCTCCTCTCAAGTGTTCACTCCAGTAAAACATCACATGCCCTTTCACTAGGCAAATCCAGAAAAGTAACACGTATCTGTTCTCAGCAAAACATCCTCTCATAAGACAATTTTCAGAAAAACATCACAGGACACAACTGAGTCTCCAATTAAACCAGAAATTCCTACTTCAAATGCCTAGTTGACTGCTGGGTTTCTGGTAAACCTCAAGTGCGCAAGATCTGGAAGCACCTATGGGGGACTCTGTCCCACTCCTCCATATCCTGAGACAAGTGGTCAACAACCACCAATGGAGATGAGGGACCCACAAAATACCTAATGCCAGGATCTAGGTTTGCTTTCTCCAGTCCCATCTTGATGTCTTCAAAGCAGATTTGATTTGTATTTTCCTGATGTCTAAGGAAGTTGAACATAAGTGTTTCTCAGCTATTTTGAATTCCTCTGCTGAGACTTCTCTGTTTATATCTGCACCCCATTCTTAAAATTAGATTAGTTTGTTGATGTTTAGTTTCTTAATTATTCAGATGTATTTTAGATATCCGCCTCCGTCAGATGTGAAGTTGGTGAAGATCTTTCTCCATTTTGTAGGTTGTTGCTTTGTCCTTTAATGGTATTCTTTGCCTCACAGAAGCTTTTCAGTTTCATGAGGTCTGTGGTGGTTGGAATAGATGTGGCCCACATGGACTCATGTGTTTGATGTCTGACCCATAGGAGAGGTACTATTAGTAGGTATGGCCTTGCTGGAGTATCTGTGGCTTTGTTGAGGAAGTATGTCACTGTGGGAGTGGGACTTAAGATCTCTTATGTTCAAGGTCCACCTGGTGTGGCACACAGTCTTTGTGCTGCCTATGTTAGAACTCTCAGCTCCTCCAGCACTATCTCTGCCCGAATGCTGCCATGCTTCCTGCCATGACGATAATGGACCAAACCTATCAGATTGTAAGCCAGTCTCAATTATTTTCTGTCCTAAGAGATGCTGTAGTCATGCTGTCTCTTCACAGCAATGAAACCCTAATTTAGACAAGGTCCCATTTATTAATTGTTGATCTTAGGGCCTGCTTTATTAGTGTTTTGTTCAGAAAGTTGCCTCCTGTGACAGTGTGCTCAAGGCTATTTCTCACTTTCTGCTCTATCAAATTTAATGTTTCTGGTTTTATGTTGAAGTCTTTGATCCTGTTGGATTTGCGTTTTGTGCAAGGAGATAAATTGGATCTATTTTCATTCTTCTACACATGGAAATCTATTTAGACCAGCACCATTTGTTGACAATGCTTTCTTTTTATTCCATCATATATTTCTGGCATCTTTATCAAAAATCAGGTGTCTCTAATTGTGTAAAATTATGTCTGGGTCTGTGATTTTGTTCCATTGATTGATGCATCTGTTTTATGCTAATATCTTTGGGTTTTATTTTTTACAGCTGTATCTTGTGGAGAGAAATTTTCTCAATTGAAGTTTCCTGTTTTCACATGTCTAGCTTGTGTCAAGTTGACATAGAAGCAGACAGGACAACCAACCTTTGTCAATGCTACACATAACATATCACTGTTAAAATATAATTATTCCTTTCTTGTTTATCCCTAAGGTCACACATTAACATTAAAATTATAACATAAAACATTTTACCGATTTTAAAAATTCCACAGTCTTTAGAAATTAAAAGACTTCAAAATTCACTCTCTTAAAAACTGAAGTCTCTTTTAAAACCAAAAAATCTCTTTAAAAATTCAGTCTCTCAACTGTGGGATCTTATAAAGGTAAAACTAAATTAAGTACTTCCTTACTTCAACAGGGGAGAGCCAGGGCACAGTCACAATCTGAACAAACTGAAACCAAATACCATCAGTGTAAATAACTCAGCATCCAATTGTCTAGGATCCACTCATGATCTTCTGGGATACTCCAATGGGTTTGGCTCACTTCTCTGGCTGTGCCATATGCAGTGTACACCACTTGACTTCTAGGCTCTGACTGGTTCACTCCACTGCTGATGGGCACCCCATGGTATTGGCATTTACAAAATTTGGGGTCCTCGGATGCAATTGGGATGCATTTTCATCAATAGCCTCTTCTGGGATCTCTTTATAGTACCAAACCTCAATTCAATTCTGTGCATGACCTCTTCAGTACTGGGTCTTCAAGTGCCACTAAGACTGTATCTTCACCAATGTCTTCTCCTGGCCTCTCACGGTGCCAAGCCTCATATCTTCTCCATGACCCCTTTATGCTTTAAGAGTCAGTACCACCTGGGTAACAAGACCAAGTTTGGCTGCCAGTGTGAAGTACAACCTTGGCTGCCTCTGGAATACAACTTCTGTATGCAGACTGTGAGGAAATGCTTCCCAAGACATTTCACCTCAGTGATGCTGATATCCTCTTAATCACCACTAATTTCTTAGCTCCATCTACCTAGCACCAATTGTCCTAGCAACATAAAGGTTTCACTCCAATGATGCTACTCTCTTATTAATTGTGGCTGACATTTCAGCCCCATCTGACCAGAATGACAGAATCTTAATTTAAAATGGCAAATGGTTATTATGAAGAGTGTCTTTTCCCTAATTTTGTTCTCACCCTGTTTATCCTTTGAGTAGAAGAAGGCTACTGTTTTGTTTGAGTTAATTTTATATCCAGCCATTTTGCTGAAGTATTCATGAAGTTTAGAAGTTCTCTAATGGAATTTTTGGGGTCACTTAAGTATACTATAATACAATCTGCAAATAGTGATATTTTGACTTATTCCTTTCCAATTTGTATTCATTTGACATTTTTCTGTTATCTAATTGCTCTAGGTAGGACTTTGAGTACTATAATAGGTAGGGAGAGTGTGGACAGCTTTGTCTAGTCCCTTATTTTAGTGGGATTGCTTCAAATCTCTCTACAGTTAGTTTGATATTGGCTACTGGTTTTCTGTATATTGCTTTTACTATGTTTAAGTATGGGCCATCGATTCTTGATCTTTCCAAGACTTTTAACATGAAGGGGTATTGAATTTTGTCAAATGCTTTCTCGGCATCTAAAGAGATGATCATGTCGCTGTTTTCTTTGAGTTTGTTTATACAGTAGATTATGTTGATGGATTTTTGTATATTGGATCATTCCTGGATCCCTGGGACGAATCCTACCAGATCCTGGTGAATGATTGTTTTGATGTGTTCCTAGATTTAGTTTGTGAGAATTTTATTGAGTATTTTGCATCAATGTTCATAAGGAAGATTGGTCTGAAGTTCTCTTTCTGTGTTTGATCTCTGTGTGGTTTAGGTATAAACACATTGTGGCTCCATAGAACAAATTGCATATGGTTCCTTCTGTTTCTATTTTGTGGAATAGTTTGAAGAGTATTGGTATAGGTCTTCTTTGAAGGTCTGATAGAATTCTGCACTTAACCCATCTGGTCCTGGGTTTTTTATGTTGATGGGAAACTTTTAATGACTTCTATTTCCTTAAAGTTTATAGGATTGCTTAGATGGTTTATCTGGCAAATGACACCCTTCACAATAGTCAAAAATAATATAAAATACTTTGGTTAACTCTAACCAAGCAAGTAAAATATCTTTATGACAAGAACTTCAAGTCTCTGAAGAAAGAAGTAAAAGATTTCAGAAGATGGAAAGATCTCCCATGTTTATTTATTGGCAGGATTAATATAGTAAAAATGGCCATACTGCCAAAAGCAATCTACAGATTAAATGCAATCCTCATCAAAATTCCAACTCAGTTCTTCATGGAGTTGGAAAGAGAAATTTGCAAATTTATTTGGAATAACAAAAAACCCAGGAGAGCAAAACCTATTCTCAACAATAAAAGAACTTCTGAGGGAATCACCATCTCTAACCTCAAGCTATATTACAGAGCAATCATGCTAAAAACTGTATGGTATTGGTACAGAGACAGTCAATTAGATCAATGGAATAGAATTGAAAACCCAGAAATAAACCCACATACCTATGGTCACTTGATTTTTGACAAAGGATCTAAAACCATCCAGTGAGGAAAAAAGACAGCATTCAACAAATGCTGCTGGTTCTTCTGGCAGTCAGCATGTAGAAGAATGAAAATCAAGTCCAAGTGGATCTAGGACCTCCACATAAAACCAGATACACTTAAATTAACTGAAGAAAAAGTGGGGAAGATCCTCAAATTCTTGAGAACAGGAAAAATTTTCCTGCATAGGAAACTAATGGCTTATGCTCTAAGATCAAGAATAGACAAATGAGACCTCATAAAATTGCAAAGCTTTTGTAAGGCAAAGGACACTGCCAAAAGGACAAAACTGCAACCAACTGATTTAGAAAAGATTTTTACCAATTGAATATCTGATAGAGGGCTAATATTCAATATATACAAAGAACTCAAGAAGTTAGACTCTAGAGAATCAAATAAGCCTATGAAAACTGGAGTAATACTCAGCTGTTAAAAACAATGACTACACAAAATTCTTCAGCAAATGGATAGAACTAGAAAATATCATCCTGAGTAAAGTAACCCAATCACAAAAGAACACACATGGTATGCACTCACTGATAAGTGGATATTAGCTCAAAAGCTCAGAATACCCAAGATACAATTCACAGACCACATGAAGTTCAAGAAGAAGAAGGACCAAAGTGTGGATGCTTCAGCCCTCTTAGAAGAGAGAACAAAATACTAACAGGAGAAAAATACAAAGACAAAATGTGGAGCAAAAACTGAAGAAAAGGCCATCCACTGCCCCCACCTGGGGATCCATCCCATATACAGTCACCAAATCCAAACAATATTGTGGATGCCAAGAAGTGCATACTGACAAAGCTGTCTCCTGAGAGGCTCTGCCAGAGCCTGACAAATACAGAGGCAGATAATTTCAGCCAACCAGTGTACTCAGAACAGGGTCTCCAGTGGAAGAGCTAGAGAAAGGACTGAACAAGCTGAAGGGGTTTACAACCCCATAGAAAAAAATAACAATATCAACCCACCAGACTCAAGGAGCTCCTAGGGACTAAACCACCAACCAAAGGGTACACATGGGGTGACCCATGGCTTCAACTGCATATGTATCAGAGGATGGCCTTTTGGACCATCAATAGGAGGAGATGCCCTTGGTCCTGTGAAGTCTCGATGCCCCAGAGTAGGTGAATGCCAGGGCAGGAAGATGGAAGGGAGTTAGTGAGTTGGTCTGGGAGCATCCTCATAGAGGCTGGGAGGGGGGTGGGAGGGTGTATGGGATGGGAGATGCCAGAGGGAAAACCGGAAAAGGGGATAACCTTTGAAATGTAAATAAAACATATCCAATTATAAAGAAAGAAAGAAAGGAAAGAAGGAAGGAAGGAAGGAAGGAAGGAAGGAAGGAAGGAAGGAAGGAAGGAAGGAAGAAAACGTAGCAAATGGCCCCTAGAGTCTTTAAGCTTCCCTATGAAAAGTCAGAAGCCAGGCCTCCATCTTCCACACTGTTCTCAACATTCTTATCTTCCAAGTTCCCATAGAACATCCCACTGAGCTCTTAACACTCAATGGCTCTTATAGCCCGAAGTTGCAAAGTTCTCCCACACCACCCAAAACCCCACCCAAAACCACCAAAAACCACCCCAAACCACCATGGCCAGGTCTGTCACAGCCATGCCCCACTCTTATGGTGACAATTTGTCTTAGGATAGAGATAGCAGAAGGGAAGGAGGGACAGCAATCAATCCTGGCGATGGGAGACAGCATGCTGTTAAGCCCAGTATTTGTAATCATTGAAACACAGTAAATCAAGTGCTTATCACTTGCCCTAGTCAACAATCACCTCACATTTGACACTAACTCTCCAAAGGCCAAAACACTGCATTTTCTAAACTAGGAAGCTCTCAGCAAACAGCTATTCAGATTAAATGCATTCCATTTGTTAGATTGAATTAAAGTTCAGCAGAAGATGAAACTTAGAATCTGATCTCTAAGACTTAACTTGAAGATGTTCCCAAGCCTTATTTCCTGGGCATCTACTCCCTCAGATACTACTCTGCACACCCTCACTGTCCTTTCCCGCCCCTCCTCTCTCCAGCAAATGCGTCACTTTTGGTATCCTGTCCTTCCAATGGTACTATAACTTCTTAGAGAATTTTGCCTTCCACTTCAGCCCCCAAATGTTCTGGAAAGTTGATGAGTCTGTATGGAATGCTGTCTATATGCAGGTGGACGGGCACTAGATAAGGTGGAAACCTGTGACTGGGCACTGGACAAGGAAGGTGGGCTAAGAATTTTAGAGGGGAGTTCAGAGAGTACAGAGAGACAGCAGAAGGGAGGGAGAGGAAGAGAGAATGGAACGTATAGGAGAGGAAGAGGAGCCAGAACCACACAGTCCCGGGAGCCATAAGTATTGGGGATTTCTTAGATGATTAAATAGTAAGCAGGGTGCGTTTTAGTCTTGAGTTAGCAAGTTTTGAGTCCATTGTGTGGATGGTTTGTGGCGTGAGAATTTACTGACGTAAATTTGACTGATAAACTACAAGCCTCTAGAATTTTGACTTTTCTGGATTACAGGAATTTGTGACAGGTAACCACAGGGGGAAGATGGCTGGGAATGTGAGCAGAATCCACTGCAAAAGAAGCGCAAGATTGGCGGTCGATGCATGGGGCTAGCCATGGAGGCGGTGAGACCACTGGGGCCAGAGAGTAGCAGGTGCTAAAGTGGGATGATGCTTTTTTTAATATTTAACGCAACAACTCTGAGCTGAGGAGCTAGCTCAGGGATAGCATGCTTGCTTAGCATGCATGAGTCCCTAGGCACCTTAATAGAGCTCCTCCCCATAAATCCTGTACAGCTTCATTTTGGGAGAGGGAAGAATTCTGCTGGGTGTTCAAGCATTACCACATATGTCTTGTTTCCCATTGGCCAGCATTGTTGTTTGATGGTGTTGTTATACTGGGACCTCAGCTCTAATTACAGCAGTAAGTAGTCAGCAGTCGTTTTTGAAATAGGGTAGAATCTATGAAGCAATCAGATGTCAGGACACACATGACCCCATCATGTTCTTAGGCAGAGGCTGCTCTGCTATGGGCATCACAAAGGCGGCCGAGTCTTCAATGTCTTGGTCACAGAAACTATGTCAGAGGCATATGCAGTGAATAAGAGGGAGATGGCTAACAACTTGCAGATACATGACCTTTCTCTTTTCTCATCACTATCAACAGCCACTCTACATACACAGTAGGACCATTAAATTATTACATATATTAATTATGTTAATTCTTTATATATGGTATAGAGAGGCTTTGGCCCACACACTCAAGATTACAGCTGTTCTTGGTTTACAATCTCCTTCAATTTGGTATTTGAATAATAAGAGATCCTATAAATGGCTAGCTAGGAAGATTTTTTTTTAATACCAAATCTATATAGTGCTGATTAAAAACAGAACAGAAGGTCAGGTTTGTGTGGTGAAAGTTTAAACAGCATCAAAACATCACTGTGTTTACGACTGTGCCTACTAACACTTTCATGGGCAAAGATAACTTATCCAGCTTTATCTCGGATGAGAGCACCCTGATATACAATAATAAGAAAAATAATAATGGACAAAATTATATCAATTGAGCATCCCCCAAATTTAAATATGTCAAAAATCTGAAACTCTTTGAACATTGACATATTACAAGATAAAAAATTTCACAACTCCTTCATGTTTTCAGCTGCATTTAAAACACAATCACATTAAACATACTGTATGAATTACATCCAGGCCTCAAGTATGTGTGTGAGTGATGTGTATGTTTATCTTCGAATGGTGCATTCACATGTGGGTGTTCACTGGATATGCAAATGTATATGTAAGTGTACACACATTGTAGACACATGTGTGGAGACTGTAGGTTGACGTCAGTGAGAACCAAACTCACTCTGAGGCTCCCTACTTCCTTCTGTACCAAAAGGAAGGTCCTGAAGCTGGGGGTGGGGCTCTGATGTATGGCTCCGAGACAGCCGACTTTGCTGTGGGAGAAACACACAGGGACACATACACTCAATGCCTGCACAAGGCAAGGCACATAGCATAATATGACTTTCCCATTAGGCAAACATGTCATAGGTTATTGTTCCACAAATGAACGGGAGTAAGTTATGGCTGAGCATCTCCACTCCATTCCCTGACGTGTTGAAGGGAAAGATTAGTGTATTAGTTACTAATCTATCACCAAGATAAAACACCATGACCAAGGCAACTTAGTGAAGCAAGGGTTTATTACATTTACGGTTTAAGAGGCTGCGGTGAGGAAACATGACAGAAAACAGCATTGCTAACTTAGGAAGCTAAGAGATCATCTTTTGAACTACAGTTGCTAAGCTAAGATCACTTGGGAATGGCTTGAGGCTGTTAAATCTCAAAGCCTACCCCAGCAGGGCCATGCCTCCTAAACCTTCCCAAACATTGCCATCAATTTGGAACCAAAGTATTCAAATGCCAGGAACTATGGGGGCCACTTGTTATTTAAACCATCACAAGCAGTAAAGAGACACATGCTGTTAGGACTGTGGTGATAAACAATGGCCCTAGGACGAAAAGTTAGCAGAAGTTGCTAACCATAAACAGAAAAAAATAAGAGGTTTTGTCTTTGAGGCTTCATACATAGATTGCATTTAAAATAAAAGTCTTCCTTTTTAAAATTCAAGTTTCAAATCCTTTACCTATGCACAAAGTGTGATGGGTTAGTCAAAGTTCCCACAGATAGGACCAGTGTGGTGTCCATGTTTCTGAAATGAAACTGACTTAGTGATCATGCTGACTGCCGAGTTCACTGTATGCTAAATCAGAAGGTGGAGATGCGTGTGGGCTGACATTAGGATTCAAATCCAAATACAGAAGCCTGAGACTAGGTTGTGGCTCTCTTACAAAGGTTGGAGACATGAGTTTCAAACCCAGGAAACAAAAAAGCAAAACTGACATTCCAGCTTCCAGGCTGACAGGCAGGTAGGATTCCCTGTCACTGGACAGAAGGTCACCCTTCAGTTCTATTCAGTCCCTTAACTGACTGCACGAGAACCATCCTAAGAGGGAAGACAGTCTGCTTCGTCCCACTGACCTCAAATCAGTTTATTTCATCCAGAAACAA
The DNA here is from genome assembly GCF_963924665.1 of Micromys minutus. NCBI lineage: Eukaryota > Metazoa > Chordata > Mammalia > Rodentia > Muridae > Micromys > Micromys minutus. The sequence continues at coordinate 52,563,370 of NC_137984.1, read as the reverse complement.
ACAGCTCTGCAGAAATAGCGAGAGAACAGTGTTGAGTGGCTTTACTGGCAACTCATGGGCAGTCAAATTGACACCTAAATTTGCCACCCCACCCCCTGAAATAAGCTGTTGCTAGCATATTTACAAGGTCAATTTCCTAGCCTGAGGGTCAGGGTGCTATACTTCCTTGGGGTTATCAGTAGCTTCCCACTCGAGTTTTCATGAGTTGTTTGATGCTTGTGTTTTACAAACTTTACACAGCATAATCTGTTTCTATACCTTTGACTGGTGTTCCTTCCTATTTTACTCACAGGCATTTGGACTTTAGGCTTTTTCACGTCTCTGCTCTGCTAAACCTCTCAGAGGAACCGATAACTGACCGTTCACACTGTTTTTATACCATCAGCTCTGGGTAATACTTTGATGAGGAAATTAGCAAGTGCATCCTGTGCCTGCCCTGCCCCGATGAAAAGTTTCATCCAAATTCTAAATGCAACATTATTTTTGATGGGCTTTCAAGGATGATAATTAGCTTTCATTCAATATAACAAGTACTATGCAAGCCAGACATGAAGGGCAGACTGGACCGTGCTCCACACAGTTACAGGGCAGGAGTTCAGAGCAGCCTGGACCAGTAAGTGCTGTTCTAGGGCACTGTTGAGGACCTGTGGCTGGCACAACAGGGGTACCATTTTCAAGAGCATCTTTTAAGGCTGAAGTAAACTTTATAATCTAAAGGTGCAGGAACAGGGTCTCTTTTGTTTTGTTCTGTTGAACTTGGAAAGAAAAGTAATTGAGATGTAGTTGCTGCAAAATTTGTGATTCAACTTTTCAAAGCACATTTTCAAAATTTAATTCATTAAAAAGTTTAGACCACCATCATTTTTACCAATATACTATAAAGTCTTGTCAAGTGTTGGCTAGGATGTGGTAAAATTAGACTCTCGTACCCTGTGTGTGTGGTATCTATAGGGGTCATTAGAGGACATCTTGTCTCAGAGCAGAGTTACAGGTATTAGCAGCCAGTGCTCCCAGGAGGCGAGCCTCTCTCCCTTGAAGTACTATGTCCAGTGTGTTAGAACATGGAAAGTCATTGAAGTACTAAGTCCAGTGTGTTAGAACACAGAAAGTCATTGAAGTACTATGTCCAGTGTGTTAGAACACGGAAAGTCATTGAAGTACTAAGTCCAGTGTGTTAGAACACGGAAAGTCATTGAAGTACTATTTCCACTGTGTTAGAACACGGAAAGTCATTGAAGTACTAAGTCCAGTGTGTTAGAACACGGAAAGTCATTGAAGTACTATGTCCAGTGTGTTAGAACACGGAAAGTCATTGAAGTACTATGCCCAGTGTGTTAGAACACAGAAAGTCAGATGTCAGCACTGAAGGCTTTCCTAAGGAAAGTTTTCTTCTTATACCCTATTGGTTCTTTGAGAAAGTTGCAGTGTGGACTTGGATCAACTTCATCCCCACCCACACTCCTACCAGATCTATTCCTTCCATAGCTACCTAGCTGTCATGCTTGGGTCTTGTTTTTGTTAAGCTCTCGGAGTACGGTTGGTGCTTTCCAGTAGATAGAACCAACTGTCCCTCTCCTAGCAGCTTTCAACCACCAACTCAGCTAGGGTGAGACTGAATGGCCATCTCCCCTCTCTGTACCTCGATTCGGTGTGGATTGAACTCTCGGACTGCATGCCTGTCTCCCCTCTCTGTACCTCGATTCGGTGTGGATTGAACTCTCAGACTGCATGCCTGTCTCCCCTCTCTGTACCTCGATTCGGTGTGGATTGAACTCTTGAACTGCATGCCCGTCTCTGTGCTGGGTCTCAGTGTGGGTTGAACTTGGCCAGGTCATATGCATTCTGTCAAAGATGCTCTGAGCTGCTCTAATGTGTGCAGAAGACACGTAGTCAGCCGGCACCTCAGCCTTCACACTCTCTCTACCCCCTCCTTACACAATGACCTCTGAACAGGTGATATCAAGACACTCATTTTAAGAATTCAACACCTGCTACCATATGCAGTAGTGTTTAGTACAACCAACATTTATAACATTCATGAAAAATGTCACAAACACTTTGGAAGTCAACTCAAACTCTTCCTTATGAAATTAAATGTTTACTGGCCATATGATGCTTTTCAATATTCCTGTTTTTAAGGTTTTGTCTATATATATATATATATATATATATATATCCAGACACATAAATATGTGATTTCAAAGAGATGGCTATAGAAGTGTGCTAGACAGCAACACTCAACTATTAATAATAGCTTAAAACTAGAAAAGGGCCACAGTGACCAGTCATGGAATGGTCACAGCTATACAGTCAGGCAATGGAAAACACTAGAATGTGGTATATCCATCAGAACAGATAAGCCCTGGAAAAATTACCAGAGAAGAGGTCATCTATTATATAATTGTGCTTATTTAAAACTCTTCTCAGACAAAAATGATCTACAATGACAACAAGCAGGCTTGTCTGTGGCTCGGGATATGGCCATACCCTGCATATGTGATGGAGTTTTTCCAAGGCAACCAACAGACATATCCTTGATGACTGTGGCCATCACAGAGTATATTGTTAAACTCATCAAACTGTACATTTAATATGAGCAGATTTCTTAAATTGTGTGTGTGTGTGTGTAAGCATATGTAAACACAGGTGCATGTTTGTGCAGGTGTGTATGCATGGCTGTGTACATGCATAGACCATAGGAAGACTGTCTACTTCCTTTGAGACAGAGTCTCTCAATGGCCTTGAGGCAGGAGAGCATATGCACACAAAGTCCTCTTGTAAGAGTGCACTTGGCTGCCTAGTACAGTACGTACTACACACACACACCCTTCTAAGCCACGCACCGAGAAACCTCAGAGTCCCTCCTCCTGATACTTGCATTAGGCTGCATGTGCTTCCATCCCCGAATAGTAAGAGTTTCTCTGTCCCAGCTGACAATGAAATTTAAAAGGCTGTTATTCAAATATATTCTGAATGTGTTGAGATATGAAGCCTGGAAGGGCTGGCTGGACCTAAAATGGCTTTGACTATGTGTTGCTAATACAAACCTGTGCCCTCCAGTAACCTATGACAAACCCTCTACAAACCAACCATGTTATGCAGAAATCGGGAGTTTGTATCATTAAAGCCAAATGCATCCGGGACAGGCACATACATCAGGAAAAACTGGTAAGTGATCTGCTCGACAAAGCAAACTGCACTGCACCCCTTGGTTGCTGACTCTTGTTTCTTAAACTCTCATAAGGAGAGGCTTCAGACTGTCAGAAGTTACCTTCTTCTAAGAGAAAGCTAAGACACCACTCACTGGTGACAGCCACCCTGGAGACAAAAACTGAAAATAGTATTTGTACAGGGTTCTTTCCTAATAAAGACACAGAGCACAGAGTATACAACGGTTAGCTTTCTGTTCTTAAAGAGGTAAAAGCTTTTATTTCAAATTCAGGTATAAAAATCTTAATATCATGAGGTAATATTTAGATGCCAGAAGTTTCTTGCAATGAGCAGACCAGTGATGTTTAAAAATTAAACCGTCTTGTGTCACCTACACTTGTCCAGCCCTCTCCCTCTATCTCTGTGATGGGTTTGAAATATTGTCTTCAAGGTGACAGGCACCTTGCCTAGAAATAGCTGGCCTCTCCCCGGAGAGGTGAGTGATCATTTTGTAAGCAAAGGCTGACAGATGTGAATAGCAATTTGAACCTACAAAAAGACCATGGGGTTCAATCTGCAGCCTGTCGAATAGCTGACAGAGCCAGGAAGGAAAGCAGATTGACTGGGAGGGAACAGATTTCTGCCGATCACGCGGGAGCTCATGAATACTGATTCTGGACCTGCTTTCTCCTTCCAGAGATGAGCAGACACAGTGCCGTTCGTAATACAGCGTAGAACCCCAGACCAGCTGCTGCAGAATGCTAGATTATAAGCTGCTCATCAAACTGCAAGCTAGATGCATCTCATCACCTTCATATCACGTTTCCAAGGAGAAAACCCATCTCACAAAATTGTTGATAGGCCCCGTTCTGGGAATTCTAAGTTGGAACCCAAGACAATGAGGGTCTGCCTCATACCAAGTGCTTTGCAGCAAATGTTTACTAGAAAAAAGTTCACAGGTAGAGGAAAACCTCAGATGGGGTCCATTTTGTAGGTGTCATGGTAGGTGGAATTATCAGGGAGGGGAAAAGGAAAAGGGGGAAGGGAGAGGTGTTGGAACACACCGGATGAGCCATCTTATCCCAACACCTGCTACCAGGGCTCTTCTGTGGAATGTGTGAGTAGTTCCTAAAAGAAAATTGCAGACCTGATTAATTAAAAGTTTTGTTCTTGCCAGAAAGTGAGCAACCTGATTATGTGCTGGGTTTCAAGGGCTGTGCTGGGCCTTCCTCTGAAGTGCCCGTTAAAAGCCAGGGCTCACAGAGTGCACACACTGAGTGGTTTGTCCTATGCTACATTCGGTAGACATTTGCAAACTACAACACTGAGAAGAAAATTCAATCAGTTCTACATTGAAAAGGAAGAAACAAACCTTCATGGAGATATTTCGTATAAAGACAAATGTACGCTATACTAATGATTTCAAATAGTTTCCCTGGCCAATTCCTTTCCTGGTTCTCATGACTGAGAAAAAAAGTCAACTGCTACTGGTTTCTTTAATATGTACATTGTAAAATAGCATAGTGACAGAGGGGAAGATAATATTTGCCTTCATGAGAACAAATTTGCTTCTAGAAGGAAATAGATGGCAGAGAGGAAATACTAGGTTATATAGATAGATAGATAGATAGATAGATAGATAGATAGATAGATAGATAGATAGAGACAGAGAGAGAAAGGGAGGGAGAGACAGAGAGAGACAGAGATAGAGGCAGAGAGACAGAGACAGAGAGAGACAGAGAGGGAAGGGCTGGAGTTCCTCCCTGGCCACAACCAGAGGATTTTTGGAATTACTGTAGAATTCCATTGGTGTCTATTCATCCTGCACTGTGGTGAGTTCCATGAAGACATCTTTCACACAGTATAGCATGTGCCTTGACCATACTCACTCGCCCGTTGCCTGCATCTCCTCCATTGCCTTCCTCTCATTAATCCCACTCACTCACACAGCCTCGCCTCTATTCTCATACCACACACGTGATTTATGTTATTATATAAAATGGAGGCTCCACAAATGGGAGGAAAGTTAGTTTGGTTGAGTCTGACTCTTTCATTAATCTGATGGCCTCCGGCTGCACACGTTTTTCCTGCAGATAGCATGGCTGATTCTTCAGGGAAGAGTAAAATTCCACTGTGGATATGAACCACCTCTTCATTATCCATTCATCCACTGATAGATACTGTCTTAAAAGAGATACACTACGACCATGGCAACTCTTATAAAGAAAAACATTTAATTGGGGAGGGATTCTAAATGTAGTCCATTATCATCATGGTGGGAAACATGGCAACATACAGGCAGACATGGTGCTGGTGAAGCATCTGAGTATTGTACATTCATAGTGGTTAGACCAATTTAATCTCCAAGGGTAGTGAATCAAAATTCCCCTTTTCTCCCTCTGAGCATTTGCTGATATTATTTTCTGCTGATAGTCGTTCTGACTAGAGCAGGCAGAAGAAACAACCTTCGGAATGGGATAATAGCTTTACTGGGTATACACAGAATGAATGCCTAAATATGTAAAGAACTAGACAGACTCTCAAGAGACCAAACGACCCAATCAGTAAGAGAGCTAATAAGGACAGACAGTTTTCAAAAGAAGATTAAGCCAGCAAGCATGTGAGAAAACATGAACACCCTTAGCCATCCATGAGATGTAAACAAAAAATAAAGAGACAGTTTTGACTCTGTTTTTTGTACAGAACTCATCTCTAGACACCAACACCTAAGTGAGAACTCAGGGGTCCTTTGACAGCTAGCCCGGGACTCCGGGAGATGACTGTCAGATAACTCTTTATAGCTGCAATCCTCGCATCTTGCTTTCTCCTATTTCTTCCTCTTAGTTCAACATTAGGCAAAATTCATCCTTCTGGATAAGATTTGACATCTTTCACACTGTGGACATCTGTCCCTTCAACATTGGAACACAGCTATTTACCCTGTGACCTTTCAGAGTACTGTAGGACCAAGATCCCCTGCTTTCTCAGCCCCCGAAGGCTTTTTCCCCTTCATGGTCATCTCTTCCAAGAGGCTTTGAATTAGTTATTAAATTCGCTGAAATTAGATGTCTTGAGTGGAAAACACAGTTTCTGCTATGACTAAATCTGCATAAAACCCAAAGCCTGATCATAATTTTCCGTCTTGCTTGTCACTATCATCTCTGTGCAAATTAAATATAATTTTAGCAACCACACTGAGTTATTTGCTTATGTTATAGACATTGTTTTTCACACAGACTGTTGCCAAGATACACTTCCCGTTCTTTGCTCAGGAGTCTGAGTGTTCGAAGGTAAATACAACGAGAACATTTGGTTTCCGCCTTTCATTCCAACCTGTCAAGAACATTTTGAATCTTGATGTTATCATCAATCATTCTCACTCCCTCTTCCAACTTTCTGTCATCCGTAAGCTCGATAAGCGTGTCTTCCTCCCGTGTCTTCCTCCCGTGTCTTCCTCCCGTGTCTTCCTCCCGTGTCTTTACCACGTCCCTGAAGAGAGTGGGGCAGCACTCGGTAACTCGGCTCTGGACATTGTCCTCTAGTTTCAGCAGGCTTCCTCCCAAACATTTCCGATCCCCTTCTATCTCCCAGTAAATGTATCATAAAAAGACCAAAAAAAAAAAAAAATCCTGTAAAATTATTTAAGTGATAGTCTCAGGCTTTGGATAATGTTTGGATTTCCCAGGTCTTCTATTGTCGGTAATACTTTGAGGATGAGAATGCTAAAATGGCAGTCATTCTATGTGCGGTCCACTAAGGATGTACTAGTCTTCAAAAAGTTCTAGAAACATCTACCTTACCCAAAAAAAAAAAAAAAAAAAAAAAAAAAGGCTGTAAAGATAGCTTGACTAGCTTGACCTGTAGTGGAATTTTAACCCAGAAAAATGGCGGCTTTGGCAAGGGATCACATATAAAATTTTCTAGGTCTGTGTGATCTGTCGGGAATGCAGATGTGTCACACACTGTTAATCCTAAACAAGGAAGTCTAGCTGAGGGGTAGACAAAGGGACAAATGACAGAAAGAGCTGAGAGAATGAACACAGACAGGAAGAGAGGCTCCGTAAGAGCAGTGCCGAGGAGCTGGGTCAGCTGAGGGAGTGCTGTGCAGTCGGTTGGATGCATGGGGTTTGGTGTAGCTCGGTTTGTGGAGTTCAGAGGCAAATTTCCAAGCAGAACAATTCATCAAGAAGTCTAGAGAAACCAGATTGAATTAGTCAGCTTGGAGAGGAATTTGAACCAGAACAGCTGAGTGGAGCCAGACAGCCAAAGTCAGAAAGAACTAGAAAGGATGAGTGTGTTCAGCAGTGAGCCTCCAAGGTGACAGTTACACCTCGTAAGTAAAAGTTGCATTTACATTGATCAGACATCTTGATAAAACTGGATCAACTCATTATCAGGTACTTTTTATCTTTCAGAAAGAACAGCACATCCTAGATTTAAACTTCAAGTATCTATTAAACCTGTGACACAGGTCATATGCTCATGTGTCTAACAATGCTCATGTAATACAAGTACCCTAAGTGCTGAGTTAGAAATGTGAAAATGTCATCAAAAGTGGCTGTCTTTCCTCTGAGAAGCACACATGCCATGCAGCAGCCTCTTCAAGGATTTTTCTAGACCTCACACTTGCTAATGTATAGTCCAAATTACCCTTCCTCATAATTTCCTATGTCTTTCTAGTCCCTGGGATTCCCCTATCAGGTTACTGGATGGCCGAGAGCCTGTCTGTGGCTCGCTTGGGACTCAGGGATGGTTTTTGGCCTGTGGTAAGCTTCCAGTCTGAACTCTCTTCTGTCTCAGGGCACTGAAAGCAGAGACACAGAGGACCGCCACCTTTCTTCTGAGATCAGATGACCCAGATAAATCGTGTTAATGCTAAAAACGGACAATCTTCTAGCCTCTCTGACTCTGAAAGATTAGGATCTATCAGGCTCGGGAGCTCCCAGAGCTAATGGATCTGTACTGATCAATGACTTTTGCAGCAACTTATCAGGGTATAACTCACAGAGTCCGTGTCATTCAATGTTTCTTGAGAGTTGAGTGGAGAGAAATATTGGGGAGAACACCTTGAAGGCTTACATTTCACCCATGCCTCTTACGCTCCCAAGTTCCTTCCATCTTCCTGACCTGCTCCAAGATTTGTTTTCTGTCTTAGTTTTTTTTTTAGGCCAATAATATTTATGTATTGCTCAGGAAACGTAATTTCTGTGTTGGTAAAGGAGTCATTCAATGGTTAATCCACTGCTGCACTCTTCATCAGCCTGACCCTTGTTGCCAGCATTCCTGAGTCATCTGTTTAGAATACTGTGGGTTCCCGAGCAAATTGTTTTTCTTTGTTTACAAGTATTTACCCTTTAATGTTTTTATATGTGTGAGGGTTTGCATGCACATGTCTGTGTACCACATGTGAGTGTGTGTCTTTCTGTGCATAGAGGACAGAAGAGAGTGTACAAATCCTTGAGAACTGAAATTACAGATGGGTGTGAGCTGAGCGAGCAGCCAGTGCTCTAACCACTGAGTTGTCTCTCCAGCCCCCCAAATTGTTTTCCTAAGAGCCAAGAGTGCTGGAATATGGGCTCTTCGTCTCTGAGAAACCCACTTCTCTCCTTAGGCCTTCAGCAGCATCTTCTGTTGCCAGGATCCCTGCTGTCCCTATGAGAAGGACGCCACTCTCTTCACCGTGGAAACGAGGACAAACCAGTGGAGCTGTAGAGCTCACCTCTAAAGGGTGACTTTGGCCTCTGTGTGTGCATTGAAACTGCTGTCTTTATTTCCAAAGTGTAGCTCTAACAAATGCCATTGGGGAATAGTCTGAATCTGAAACTTCCAGAACATAGTAATCTTTTACCAATTAAAATGTCATCTTGTTCTTCTGTATTCTGCCTCTAACTGCATTTTATCTTCTACTTGTTGGGTTTTTCACATTAGTGGGATCATTGGCTTGGTGTCTGTGCACACCCCTGTCCTCTGCATCTTCCCTTTTCCCATTTATTTGACTGTTCGAATTTTTTTCATCTTAATTTTCTCAATAACTTCAAGCCTTTTCCTTTACAAAATTTGATTTAGGTGTTTTCTGTTCTTTTCCATGCTGTTTTAATTTCATTTAAAAATCACTTCACTTTTGTATTTCCCCTAAGCATTAGATTATTACTTATCTTGTTTAGCTTATATTTGCTTGTTTTACTAAATACTTCCAGTAAGTTATTCTATAGTATAAACATGTATGTTTTGTTTCCTTCTGTTTCTTGATTTGTAATTTTTTTCTAGATACATTGCTTCACCTTTGAAGTGTGTACGTGTGTCAATGGCATGTATGTGTATATATGTATGCATGTACATGTGTTTGTGTGTGTGTGTGTGAGAGAGAGGGGGGGAGAGAGAGAGGGGAGGGAGGGAGGGAGGGAGGGAGGGAGGGAGAGACTGTTCACCACATAAGCTGACATAATAATCCTGTCTCCATACTTCACTATCTTTCAGTAGTCTGACTTAGCATACATAGGCACTGCATTGCTTTGGTTTCTTTCCACTCAGTCCTGGTAGAAAATATTTTCTACTTCCATAGTTATACCTGGCCTACTGTGTCCTGACTGCATTCCTAAAGCCTGGGAAGATGGTAGGAAGTCATGCACCAGAGCTTGCTCTATATAAGACAGGTTTTATCTGACTCCAGAGCAGAAGCCACAAGCTTCTGTCCCAAACAACGTCAGCTCGTGAAGCTTTCATTGCTTTCCGTTCTTCCACCATTCCTCAAACTAAAGGGAGAGAAATAAGGACATTGTGCCTTTCTACAGGATTGGGAGGTGTTGCGTGTAATCTATGGGGATTCTTTCTAGGGGAGAGGTGTGCACTAGGAAGCGATCAGTGATGCTTTGCTATCTTCTGCTCCTGGGCACCTTGTATTATTCTGCAGCTGCCAGGTTTTAAGTTAGGCTAATAACATTCTTCTATTTGGGGTGTTATTAGAATCCCCCAATAATTTCTATCTTTATGCTTTGCACATTTTATTATATGGTGAGGATGTAAGCCTCCATCTTCCTTGACTGATTCTGTCTCATTGAAGATACACAATAGAAGCAGCTTATTTCCTGCCTTGGCTCAGACGAGCTGCACTTCTCAGAAAAGGACCTGCCCTTAGTGCAGGTTCTAGAGCTGAGACCAAGGGAACTCATTGTCCCAGAGACTAATTTCAGACCTATTTCCTCTAAAATGAAGGCGGTTTTGACAGGAACATCTGTGTGCTGTGTGTGTGGCTTCATCTCATTCCCTATCCTTGCTTCCCTTTCCAAAAAAACAAAAACTTTTAAATGAGTTTTCTTTGCTGTGTCTTTGTGAATAGCCTCAGATCCTCTTCAGAAGGTGAGACGCTAACCTATCACTCACAGTAGAGTCAACTGTCATCCTTCTCCTCTTCCCGGTGATAAGTGGCCTTGCCTTCGCTCTCTCTCAGCTTGGACATAGCTCAAAAACACGCAGTGCGTTTTCATCTGCATCCTGTGAGAGCTGTGGTTGCTTCAGCTTTCTTGACAGTACTCTAAAGATCCACGCCAACACTGTAATTGTTTTGGTTATGTACTTCCATCTGCACTGAAATGTAATTTACTTCCGCTCTGTTTCCAGCCTTCCCACTCCCTCCCGATGCAGTGCAGACCTGACTGAGAGGTCTGAGTAGTGATAAGAGTCAAAGTATTTGCAGCACAAATTCTTTGAGACCGAACTTCACTAGGAGAAGAAGAGTTGATGCCACCAAAGATCTTGATAATAAGAGAAGCAATAAAAATTGTTTTAAATCGTTAATATTTGCTTTCGATTAGAAAAAACAGAAACGAGTCACTCTGTGGGCTATATAATCCTAAATAATCATTCCCAAACAAACACATATGAACAACATTAAGTGTGCTCAGTAGGCCATTCATGTGGTGTGTGTGTGTGTATAATAATAGTTAAGGAGATGAAGTAGTGATTTAGAAAGGAGGGGCCACAAGAGGAGATGGAAAGAGAGACAAAGGTTGAAATAATGTAAGTATGATACTCATAAGTATGAAATTCTCAAAAAATAATAAATTTAAAACAAAAGAAAACCACAGCAAAGATGAAATTCCCTTTGAGCTGATGCTGGGAGGTGTTCCTTCTGCTGACTCTCATTTCCATCCAGTGATACTTCAGTACTTAGTTCTCTCAAATGACATCCAAACCCACACTCAGCTTCCTCTTCTACTGTGATGAGGAGCCATTGATGATCTGGTAATGAGACACTGTGATTGATCCAAGGCTAATCGTCCTGAACACTGGATCTGCACCCCTGCTTCACCTGGCTATGGCTCCAACAATTACTCCTCTAGCATTTCTGAATCATCAGATTTCACCTTCTCTATTGGACTGTTCCCAGCATTCCAGTGGCTTACACTCCTGATCTATTCTGTCCTACACTGCTCTGACAAACTGTGCAAAGCTGTGTGTTTTGTGGAGAAAAGTGGCTCACAGCTATGGACACAAGATTGGGTGAAAGACCTTGTGCCTCTCTGACACAGTCAATGGGGTACATGGCAGTACTGCAGGAAAGATCCCTGGGCCACGTGTGCACAAGTCACAGGCAAGGGAGGATACAAAATGGAGGAGGAGGTAGAGGAGATCTATTGCTTTATGGCATTGGTCAAGTCGTGGGTGGTGAGAATGTACACGAAACCTAATTTTCTTCTGGCGGTGGTGGGGACGGGGGGGATTAGCCCCTCTTAAAGATCTAGTTTCCACATCATAAACCCTGTACCTCTCTACTCTGACCCCTCCATCAGGGGACTATTTCAGCGCAGAAATCCTTGGGGAACAAAGCATGTCCAAGAAGAAGCATCCAGCCTGAATTAAGCTGCTCTCCCACATCCCCCATTTTGCTCCTATCACCTTCCTCCTTTTGCTTTGATCTGCTTGGTCAGATCTCTCCAGCCTCTCACCTCACTGAGGAATCTCCCTCTGTGACCCCTCACCTTTGGTACCTTCTTTGATTATATTCTCAGAAGCATTTCGCTCTGGGTCCACTCCTTGCCTTCCCGACTGTTCATTAACCTTTGGCACACGCAGGGCTCACCAGCTTTATTTTCTCCGGGTGCATCCCCTAAGGCACTCTGCTTCAGTAGCAAGGCCTGGCTGACATTACAAACCAACAGTTCCTTCCTTTTTAACTCATGAAAATGCTCCATTCCCCTTTAGTTTTCCGAATCTTTATCATGATTGCCTTTCTCCCTGCATCTATGAGCTTGGGGTGTAATTAAATGTCCCCACTGGAGGCTGAGCAGCCACAAACACTTTTTCTCTGTATCTGTTTCATGAGTTTCTGAATTAACCACCGTCAGCACTAAGAAACTTTTCTGATCCAATAATCCTTTCTAGTGACTAATACCTATTCAGTCTTTCAAAGAAGATGACAATAAACATGGTCTTCTTCTGCAAGCTCAAACCTAGTGGGTGCTTTATAGCAATTATTAAATCATAAGCCAGTGGTACCTTTATAAACAACAACAAGGCTTTGGAAGAGGTAGAACCCACTCTAAGCACAAGCCCAGCAGGTGGAGACCAGATGTACAGCCAGGAAATGCTTCCTCCTGTGGAGACTGCAGCAGTGAGCATCCTTAGCAGCTTTAGCAGAGAAGAGCCTTGTGGTTGTTGAAGAACATCTTTCCTGGCCTGTTCTGAGAGTCAGGGAGGACAGCTCTTGCCATCCAACAAGTCACATCTCAGAGGTGGCTTACATTTACATTTCCATAAAAATCAAAAACCCTGATTTCTTTAAGACTTATCATTTCTGTTCGATGTGTGTGAGTGTCTGCCTGCAGGTAAGTATGTGCACCACCTATGTGCTATGCCACAGAGGCCAGCAAAGGGTGCCAGATGTCCTGAAATTATAGCTGTAAATGATTGTGAGCTATTGTGTGGGTGCTGGGAGCTGAACCCCTGCAAGAGCAGTCGGTGCTCTAACCACCAAGTTATCTGGTCAGCCCCCAAATCTTCATTTCTAAAAATACTTTCCCACTTGAAAGTTACTAAAATACTAGCTCACATTTTTCCACATCTTCCTTGCTTAGCATGCCAATGGTCATTTTCTTTTACTTTAAAAGTAGATTTAGTACATTTTCCAGCCACTTTCTGCATAAATGCCACTCAACTGGCCCAGCAGGGAAGCTGGCCTTACAAGCTTGCACCTGTGGAACTGGAAATGGAGAAGTGAGAGAAAAGGTCTGTGTGTCTAGGACTCAGAGTAGAACTCCAGTTGTTATGGGGATTTATAATTTTCTTTCATTCTATGTAGCTAATTAATATAATTGTTATGATATATATCACTTTATAATTGATATAGAATTTACCATGTTAAACTTGAGCCTTATATTAATTTTTAAGTTCTGAACTACTCAAGAACCTCAGGCCCCTGAGATGTTCCAGTTTTCTCATCCTGAAACCTGTCATTATTCTATTATTATGAATTTTTTTTGCGGAGGAGAGGAAAAAATGGGTTAGAATTATCTCACTTTTTTTCTTTATGAACCTTAATTAGAAATGCTTGATGATAATGCTTTCAGCTTACCTAATCAACTTTTTCCTTGTAAAACTTGAAATTTTGCCAAGTTAGGCACGGTGTGTATGTCTGTCGTTCCAACTCTCGCAGATGCTTGGAGCTCACTGGTCAACAGTCTAGCCAACTGGGAGCTCCAGACTCAAAGAGGGACCCTGTCTGCAAAACTAAGAAGGAGAGAGATGTTAAGTAAGACAGCTGAGGACAACCTGTGGTCTCCACACGACCCCCCCCCCCCACACACACACACATCAAATTTTCTTTAAAGAAAAGCATGCTACCTTGGGTATTTGTCTTCTTCCTGTCTCTAGGATTCAGCTGCCTGTGGAGTCTGTCCAGGGTCAACAGGACCCCAATCATCAACACACCAGAGAACAGAAAACTGAAGGTTAATAGTCCCCATTATTATTTCTGTGTTGGTTCAGAATTGTTGAGGCTTTCCAACAGAAGACGACCTCTCAGTGAATGCAGCTCTCCGGGCAGCAGGACAGCTATGGGAAAGTGGATGTTTTCTGTCTACTTAGGGAGCAGGCCGAAAACAAAATCAGCTAGGAACAAAGACACTAGATGTTCATGACAATGCATGTGCTCTAAAGGCTGGGAAACATAAAATACACACAAACAGCTTTAAAAGAATTCAGAGAACTACAACTCCACACAATAGAAAAAAGAATTTATTTTCATATCCCAATTCGCCCTTTGCAAAACCAAGCACAGCTACATCTTCCCAACACCGACATTAACAGTGTTCCGTGGAACACACAGAAGCACAGAGCCTGGGAGTACTATAGGCTAGCACTTGTAAAAAGTCTTCAAGATGGAGGCACAAGCCAGGACATTTTGGGAAGAACTCTAATATCACAGCAGATAACCCCAAGAATGGACAAATGGCATTATATAAATGCCAGCTAACTAGGGTCATCTGGGAAGAAGGACCCTCAGCCGAGAAAAGACTTCCATTAGATTGACCTATAGGCATGACTTCTAAAGCATTTTCTTAATTATTGGTTGTTGTGGGTAGGCCCAGCCCACAGTGGTCAGCACCACCCCCACCATGCCAGCCTGAGTTCTGTATAAAAGGCGCCTGAAGGAGATGAGGAAGCAAGCCAGGGAGTAGCTCCTCCAGGGTCTCTTCTTCAGTTCCTGCCTTGACTTGACTTCCTTAAGAATGAGCTGTGACTTGTAAGCCACATTAGCCCTTGTTGCCCCTCGGCTGATTGGGGTTACAGTAGTTATCACATCTGGCACCCAAAAGGTCAGAGTGAGTGGAGCAGAGAGCAGATGGTAGCTGTTGGTCTCAGGGCATGGAGGAGAAGTGCGTCAGGCAGCACGGAGTTCTACTCAGATGGAAGAGTCAGCCGAAGAGCTCAGAACGTTTATATGTGGGTATTTTATTGTCACGAATCCCTGGGAGTGGTTGTCAAATGTTCTCACCTTCTAACCACTAGTTGAGCATGTAATAAAAGGCTATCCAATAACAACAACAGCAACAATAATAACAATAATAATAATGGTAGTAGTAGTAGGGTTAAAAATATACCCAATGGAACGAAAATTCAGATGGACCTTTGAATGAACATTATTTTATAGAAAAATGCTACGATGATTACCAAGCAATATGTGTTCATTCTCACTCTGGTCTCAAGTTCTGCAAATAGTTTACAAAAAGAAAGTAGCCAGTGGGTTCTGTCATTGATAAAAACCTTGGTAGCTTCTTCATCTCGGGTGTTCTCCAGTAAACTAAACGACAGGATCCATAAATGTCAATTTTCAGATTTTAAATCTAAGGCCACAAAAATCTTTTGTCTTTCCTTTCTTCTATTCTCTGCTTACATTTCAGCTACACAAACCTTCTTTATTAATGTGTTCTCTTCCCCTGTGAATTTATACATGGTGGCTAAGAAAAATCCATGAAATCTACTTTAATGGGGAGGTCATACTGAGAGTGATGGAAGCCAAAGGCAAATTCCCAAATACATACTATCCCCCTTAGCATGGATTCCCAAATACATACCAAATACATACCATACCCCTTAGCATGTATTCCCAAATACATACCAAATACGTACCATCTCCCTTAGCACAACACATCTGCCCTTCAGCTCAGACAGCTCTAAACATGAGGGGAAAACTACTTTCTTCTTAACATGGGAAGCAAATAGGAGTTTGACATGTTTTCTACATTTCTCCCTCCAATTCTATAAAGGTTTACTTCTGATTAAGGAATAGGACTTGAATAGAACTACATTTCACGGCAATGTCTTCTCAGAGAAGCCCTGGTTCACTGTTTTTTTGAGTAAATCGCCTTTAGTAATCCTTATTACCTAAATTTTCAACTTAGGCACACTCATTTGTCTTAATTTACTGCTGAAACTATTTTAAGATTCCTCAGTTTAAAACACCCAGGTTGGTGTTTCTGTTACTAAATTTGAAAAATGAAATAGCCTATGATTTACTGTAAAGGAAATTCAATAAAAGCTGGACTACAATAAATAAAAAATACTAGTGCAGAATATAGATTCAAACTCAGAAAATCAGCTATGATTCAAAAATACTTAGTTTGCACTCTTCTCTTAAAAAAATTCTACCTGATTAATTATTTGTAGATGGCTCTTAATTCAGATCCAAAAGGCATGAAAGGTCACCAGTAAAAACTGTTTTAAAAAAAAAGAGGGATAAAGGGAAAGCAGGAGAGGGTAAGTGGCTTTAGGGGAGAAATGACACGATCTGTGTTGAGGAGGTGTCTAGGCATCATTACAGACTCACCAGGACCCTCAGAGGCCTGAGCTGAGGTAGGTGTTCAGCATGTGTTATAAGAAGCCATACAATTCCATCACAAAGATGCTTTGTTGAGGCTTTCTCTCCTCCTCCCGTGCCACAAAGAGCAGGTGTATAAAGTTTTACATAAATGTCTGGACACTGAGCTATTCTACAAGAAAGTGGAGGGAGCTGTTAATCCTGGGGAAATGCTTCGTGTCTGCACACATTTCAATACCAGATCCAGTGTTGTGCCAGGGTGGATTATATCTCAGTCACAGCTGTAAATTTCCTGAGGAGGCTGGGGAATGTAGGGGCTTAGATTCCTTTAAAATTACTAAGGGCAGAAGCAGCCTGAAGAAAAGCACAGAAGGTTGTAGAAAAGGATGATGGGTTGCCACAGTTCCCTAGAGGTTAGGTTAGGGCTGGAGGTCATCTTGTGTGTGTATGTTAGGTCTACGGAAGAAAGACATCCTCGTCAAGAAAACGGTATTCCAGAGGTAGAACAGCAGGTCAAGAGTGAACCAAATACCTCTAAAAGCTAGGCAGATGAAGTCATCAGTTTATCCCTGGCCCCCAGTGCATTCTGGGTTCTCGGGAAAGATGAAAACCTCCTGTTCATCATGCTGTCTGGCTATAAATCCTCTATGATTATTTACAAAGCAATCACATTGCATCTGAAAGTCAGTGTATAGATTTGTGCTTTTAAGGCTACCAGATGACTGGTAAATTAAGTATCTAGATAAACATTTAGCTTTTGAAATTTTATCTAAAATCATCTATTAATCATGACGGGCATACACTGGGGCCTGACCTAAGGTCAGCATTAAGAGGGAGACATTCACCCCACTGACTCTTACCCTAGAGAAATGTGTCTTTCCAAAGACCTCTACAGTTACAAAATATTTTAGATTTCCCCCCCTCTATTTCTAAAATCAGATTTGGTGGTATAAATTGGAAAGATTAAGTATCAACATGTATCAAGTTAAAATTAGTAAGTATAGCTAAGTAGACAATAATTATGATTCTTAACAAAGATATTTTTCTAGATGTGACATTTTTAAGTGGTGAATGCATGTCCAAGGTTTGCACTGTGGCTCTGGAGTAAGGGAAAATGGATGCTCTTCAGTGGGGTTATGAATTCCCTGAAATTATGCTTAGAAGTTTATGCATAGTCAATGTGCAATTTTCATTAAAATCTCAAAGAGGTTTCTGGTCTCCAAGGGAATTACAAACAACTACTCTGGGTAATATTATCTTCCCAGATGAACAATAGTTCCATTTAATTCAATTTGTGTTCAATAACATTTTGTCAGTATCTGCTACTTAATGGAAATAATAATATGCACAGGAAAAGAGAGAAAGTAGCTCATTCACTAGACTGTGTGCTATTCCCAGTCTCACAAAGTAGCTCATGAACTAAGCTCCTACTGAGTGCTAGTTCCAGCCACACACATCTTACATAGTAAGTGTAATTATATGAAACCCATAGATATGGAAGTTACTTAGCAGTCACAAACCATTAAGAAACACAGTAAGTATTTGAAATTAAGTCTGTCTGAGCAGCTCAGGCTTGCCCATCTCATGCTGTGTCCCTGATAAGACACAGAGAAAGGACTAGACTAAGTACTTATCAGCTGTGCCCAACTTGAAGCCCTTGGGCGACATGCCCTGTGAATGCAGCCCTAGATGGTGAGTAACATCACAGTATAAAGCCAAGAGTTTGGCAACCCACACTAAATACATGTGAGCGATATACCACTTCCAAAAAGATCCCTTTCATCTCTTTCTGCTTTGAATTTCACCAACCTAATCATAGAAACAAAAATAGCAGAAAAATCTAGACACTATGCCTTGACCCCCAAAATTGTTTTGCTAACCCTGTAGTAATGAACCTCACTAAGGATAATCTGGAAAATCTCCGAGGCAAGAAAGCCAAGAGAATGGCTATGATGATGTTCAAACAACCCAGAAGATAAGGATGTGCTGCTCCACCTGCCAAGCAGCCACAGACGGCCACCCTTCCTTGCTCAGTATGACGTTATGAAACCACCATCACTTGCTGAAAGCCTTTCCCATCATTCCAGAGTATACTTCATGAAGCTGCATTTATGCTGATATTCTAAAATCACTAGACCTTAGAATTCCGAAATCTCACAACTGTGTTTCTAATGCCTAAGAAAAACTCGGAATATCTGTCAACGCTACAATAGAAAGGCTTCACCTGCTTTTGAAAAATTCATTGGTCTTAAGAGATCAAAAAGATAAATTCCATCACAACCAAGGCATATAAAGGATAATTGCAGTATAATTTAATAAGGAGGTAAAACACATATTATTATCATGACTAGGACATAGAAAGGATAACTGCAGGATAATTTAATGAATTACTGGAGGTATCTGGATGCCTTACACTCAGAGCCCTTCCCATGAATGACAATCTGGAAGAGAAACCCTCCCCCATATCAAAACCATGGAGTTTGTAATCATACTGGGCAATATAGTGAGATCCTGCCTCAAAATGATGATAGATAGATAGATAGATAGATAGATAGATAGATAGATAGATAGATAGATAGATAGATGATAGACGGAATAAAACTACAAGAAAAGGCAAATGGCCAAATGTAGCAAAGAGCTTGCCTAACAGGGAAAGAAAATGTGTTTTCCAATTGGGCAACTGAGGCATTCATTGAGGGACTCCAATGGTGTACTTTAAGTTTAGTTAAAAAAAAAAAAAAAAAAAAAAACAGGAACCAGCTTGTACAGGGGAAGCAAAGATAGACACATGTAGACATGGTTGATGGAGACCACCCTTCAGCTTGGCTGGGAATGGGAGGACTGGGCCAGGCAAAGGCCAAAGCAGCTTCAAGAGCATGGTTTAAGGTTTTGAGGAATTGAATGTTTCATCAGATTATGGTGAAAAAATTGACATAAAGAAAGATACTGAAAATACCAGCTTCAGAAAGAGGTTGGAACAGCAACATTAGCAGAGCCAGCAAAGGCGTGTGATGTAATTAAGGATACCTCTTTTGAAAACAGAAGAAAGAAGGCAATACAGGTTGTAAATATAGCAGACAAGTCTGTGGACAGAGGGAATGTGCTAAAGATTGGAGGGATGGTACCCAAAGGCACAAGTGCATGGCTGAACAGTGGTGCTGATGCAGGGGGTTTTATAGCATGGAGATAACCTCCAAAGTTCAGTGATTATATTTTCCTAGCAGAATTCAGGTCCCAGGGTAGCACTTGAGACCATCCAATGACACAGCTTAGAAGACACATTGGCACTTGTTGGTAGGAAGTAGCTGGTCTCACCAGCTACTCTGGTGAGGTCATACAGCTGAACATGTCATGTGCAATGTCTCTACCACAAAAATATGCATGGGAAATTGAATTCAGCAGCCTGGTGTTGATGATGGGCAAACATTACCATGATGATCACTTCCGGAAACTACAAAAAACGACTTAACATCAACACAGTGGGGTGCCAAAGACAAACCATGAAGAAAGGGGAAAAAAAGGAAACAAAGGAAGGAAGGAGAAAAAAACTCAGGGATATTGATCTGGGGTGAAGCCTCAACAAGAACAATTTAAAAACAAAAATAAAAACCAGCCATAAAACATATTCTCATGACCCGTATCCCAAGCTGATGTTGACGGGCATCCTTCAATGCAGCGAATAAGGAGGCTCCTTTGGGAGAACAGTGGTCTAGAGAGAACACAGATAACTGTGACCCAGAGTGGAATCTCAGTTTTGCTGGTGCCTTTAGCCTTTCTGTATGTTAACTAGGTGATAATCAGTGCTAAAAGTGATGGTCTTGATTTTCTCTCCTTATTTTTCTCACTCCAGATAAGATAGAGGTGCTAATTAACTGTGAGATTGTCCAAAAGAAAGAAAGAAAAAGGGAGGGCAGGGCAGGTGAAAAGGAACAAAAAGTGTTTGGATCCAAAAATCTGGAACTTTGGTCCCATAATAGTGGGTTTAAGATTTGCATGGTACCATGTGCCAGACCTCTGTAAATTCTACAAGTAACTCATTCCTTCTCACTCCAACCCTCTGTGGCGTGTTCTTCATTACAGATGAAGAACTTGGTCAGAATTATAAAGCCAACATGTGACAGAGTCAAACAGTACTCAGGGTATGTGACCCCAGGGTCATGTGACTCCCAGGGTTCCTAATACACACTACACTGTGGGGCTAAAGGATTGGGATGTAGTGACTGACTGTTTCAATCCAAATATCATCAGCAAAAAACAGACACAAGTACATGAAAGGACCTGTAGTCACTGGTCCAGAAATCTCTCAGAAACATAGATCCCAGTTGTTTCTCAATGCATCTTTTTCTTTTCATTTTTTTAAAAGATAATGTGTCTGAGTATTTGCTTGCATATATGTGTGTGCACCACATGCCTGTCTGGTGTCCGCAGAGGTCAAAGGGCATCAGATCCCCTGAAACTGGGGGTACAGGTGGTTGCAAATCACCTTGTGGGTGCTGGGAACGGAACGTGTGTGCTCTTCTAGAGCAGTGAGTGGCCTTAACCGCTGAGCCTTATCTCCAGCCTCTGCTTTTCCTAGTATGCACTGCAGAATCCGTGGCACAGTTCCTGAGTTATAACCTTAAAGAAACACTGTCTTAATACTTGAAAGGTAATAGAATTTACGTTGAAACTCAATTTCTGAACCAAGTGATTGATACGTAATTGTCAGCATCCTAAAAATATCTGCTTGGCATACAGACTACAGACCCCTCTTGCATGCTCTGTTTCTCTCACTAACAAAATTTCCACCTGCCATCCTATTTGTATTCATTACACCTACCAGGTAAAAAAAAAAAAACCTCGATTCCATCAGAGTTTCATTAAGCCCTCATCATGTGGTTAATGCCGTATCTCTTTGGAAATATCATCTGCTGCCTCGTGGTGAGCTGCCTCCAGTAAGCTCTGTGGTATCCTAGATGCTCATGGCATGCTTAACTTTCCATCCTCTTCATTAAATTGCTTGCTGTAGAAATCATTGCAGAATGTCCCAGATGATGGAGATCAAGTGCATATCCAGATGCTCATTAATATTTCCTGTATACCTGCAGGAGGAAAGCACTGTAATTTTGCCTCTGGTCTGCTCTCAAGACTAGAAGATCCTGAGACCAGATGCCCTGTGGTGGGGCTCTTAAGAGATTGCCAAGTGATTCTAGCTGCATTAGTCGAGTTCTCTAGAGGAATAGAACTTACAGCACACACACACACACACACACACACACACACACACACAGGATTTATTGAATGGCTTAGAGGTAGTGGTCCAGCTAGTCCAACAATGCAGTCTATCAGCAGGTCCATGAATTTAGTAGTTGTTCAGTTCAAGAGGTTAGGTGTTTCAGCTGGTCTTCAATATTTGCCAGGATCCTGAAGAAGTAGGTTTGAATGCCAGTGAAGGAATGGACCTGCCAGCAGGCAATAAATAAATGCTTCTTCCTTCTGTGTCCTTTAGATTTGCTGCCACCAGAAGCTGTGGCCAGGGTTAAAGGTAGATCGTTCTTCCGACCTTAAAAGATTTAAACTAAAGGTGTATCTTACCATAGCAAAGATGAAATCCTGCCTTGAGTAACAAAGTTTAGTGGCTTCATTTTTGTTCCCTCTAAACCATGGAGGACCAACATAAAAGAGGAGATGGTAACTTGAACATTCGGTGTGGTGAGAAGGGTGTGTCCTGGTTAGCTTCTTTGTTGCACTGATAAACACCACGTCGAAAAGCCTCTTAGTAGAAGAAAGGATGTTGTTGTTATTGTTTTTATTGGGTTTGTTTGTTTGTTTTTGGTTTTTGGTTTTCGATTTTTTGCTTATAGATTACAGTGGATTATGAAGGGAAGTCATGGCAGGAGCTTAAGGCAGGAACCTGGAGACAGGAACTGAAGCAGAGACCATGCATACACAGCGCTCACTGGTTTGCTCTCCATTGCTTTCTCTGCTACCTTTCTTACATAGCCCAGGGCCACCTACTAAGGGATGACTCCGCCCACAGTGTGCTAAACCCTCCTACATCAATTAGCTATCAAGAAAAAGCCCCATAGGACAATCTGAGGCAATTCCTCGACTGAGTAAGATTACCTCTTATGTCTAGACTTGTGTCAGATTGATAAAAACGAATCATGGCTGGGGCCTAAGTCAGAAGACAATTGTCAGCCAAAACTGTGCTAAAGGTGCCAATTCTAAGGTACCTTTAAGGAGAAGTTAAGTAAAATGCTTGTTTTGTTTTGTTTTGTTTTTTAATTGTTGGGGGGTATATTTTTGTTTTGTTTCAAGAAAGGCTCTCACTATGTAGCTCTGACTGTTCTAGAACTCACTATGGAGACTAGTGTGGCCTTGAACTCATAGAAATATGCTGGCCTTTGTCTCCCTAATGCTCGAATTAAAGGACTGGACCACCATACCCCACCTAATAATGTTGTTTTCTTAAATCTTTGTTTTCTCAAGAAGATAATTATTTCTGGTTAAGCTTTATTTTAATCTATACCGCAACATTTCCTAGCTAGAGCCAATGTAGGGATTAAGTAAGTTCATGCGTGAGAAGTCCCTGGCGCAGAACTGACCACACAGTAAACGCCAATAAGCACTAATTGGAATACTAAACACTTTTCAAGTTGCTAGGCAACTCTGTTCAGAATAGAGAAGACAGAGCCCAAGTTCTGTCCCCATTGATCCTGCATGACAGGCTGAGCTTCTCTTGGTTCACAACCCTGTATAGGTTCAGACCACTGCATCCTAGTATGGCTGCCTCTGCCCAAGCGTGACTGCACCCCAGCCTTCACAGACAGAGGCAGCTGGGCACCGCTGAGATGACAATTCAAGACCAAGCGGACAGTATACCTGGGGTAATTTTGAGAAGTAAATATTAAACACTAAGCCTTAGCCTTTAGATTTAGAACAAAGAATAGTTACAGCTTTTTAAAAATCTAATCCTTGAGTTGAGATATTGACTATTTTTTTCTCAATCTATAAGCCACAGAAAGCCTGTGACTACTTATTCAAATGTCCAGGATTGAGTTGTGAGACCAGGATGATTCGCTAGCCTTGTGGGCAGCTCAGAGACAGCAGGATCAGCGTCCTATTCTGTGGGCACGGATTTCAGGCTCTTTCCTTGAGGAAGAAAAGGAGAGTAACCACGAAAAGCATGGGCACCTCGTTCTTCCCACTAGGAAATCCAGTGCTCTTCTCAAGGCTGATTCCTTGTCTATAACAAACGTGAGTACCTAACGTGCATTAGAGATGTTGTAGTGTTTCCGCCCTGAATAGCATCTGGCTGCTGACAGAAGGTGGAAGTTATTCAGCAGATAGCTGAAAATGACTCCTATTGCTTTACATCTGTGTCAGATATAAAACTGAGGCCGATCAATACTCATCAAACATCAGAGGATAGGCAATGTCGGTCACTCCTACTTCTCTTGTGAATGGGGTGGAAGAGCAGCCACCCTGTTATCTCGGCCCCTGTGTCGTCCCAGCCGCCACAGCCCATCTCTTATAGCAGCTATGAAAACAGGCACTGAACAAAACCATCTCAAATCGAGTTGAAGACTAAACACTATTTTAGAATAATGTGTTTTTCTGAACCATAGGTTTTCAAGGCTTTTTGTCTAATACTGATACTAATGCAGATTTGCCTCCTGACATCAGCACAGACATTTGTGAGCTTGAATTTGTATTTTGTCTTCTGATTGCCAAGTGTGGGTAGAAGTGTGAGGATCAGGAACTGAACCGGCAGAGGTTTCATTACAACTAGATGCCAGTGGAGATGTTCTCAGGTGAGCCATTAAGGTCCCTGGTAAAGATGCCATGTCACTCAGGTAACAGGCACTACGGAGAAGGGAGAGTCAGACTTCTCAGAGATAGGAGTGCTGGCCCCTAGCGTGGCATGTGACCTTGGATTCATGAGAATTTCCACCTTTTATTTAGTCTTGTCACTGTTGGAGCAAAGCTCATCTTCCACCCCCATCTCCTTGGTTCCCTGCCACACTCCCTTTATGGCCATTCTCCTGTTCCACAGTTAGTCTCCAGCATAGACGGCTTGCCTATGGGCTTACTTTGCATTGATGTTACATTGGGGAAAGAAAACCATGGTTTGTGGGGCAACACATGAACATTTAAACAGTACAGGTTCGCCTCAAACACTAAGTGTCACTGTGCTTCAATGAAATTGAAATGTTCACTAAGTTAGAATTGTATAAATATAATAGGAAACAATCTGACGATCACAGTGAACCAGTGGACTATGCTGTGTTGCTTAAAAACAGCAAATGGGACTCTGAGAAAAATGTCAGCTGTGCCAACATTTATATCTAAGCTTGTTACTCATGTTATACACATACACACACACATACACACACCACACACACACACACACATACACACACCACACACACATACACACACCACACACACACACACATACACACACCACACACCACACATACACACACATAAACACACCACACATACACACATATACACACACACACATACACACACACATACACACACATACACACATACACACACCACACATACACACACACATAAACACACCACACATACATACATACACACACATACATACACCACACATACACACACACATAAACACACCACACATGCACACATATACAACATACACAGACAAACACATACACACATAAACACACCACACATACACACATACACACACACATACACATATACACACACATACACACACCACACACACACACATAAACACACCACACATACACACATACACACACACATACACACACATATACACACACATACACACACCACACACACACACATAAACATACCACACATACACACACACACACATAAACACACCACACATACACACATGCACACACATATACACACCACACATACACACACATAAACACACCACACATACACACACACACATACATACACCACACATACACACACACATAAACACACCACACATACACACACACATAAACATACCACACATGCACACATACACAACATACACACACATAAACATACCACACATACACATATACACACACATAAACACACCACACATACACACATGCACACACATATACACACCACACATACACACACATAAACACACCACACATATACACACACATACACACACACATACACACACACACACACACACACACACGCTTAAACACTGAATGTGGGATGGGTAGTGTGGCGGTAAGTAGGTTAAAGAGCTCCCAGGAGAACAGCTCAGAGCAACCCTGGAACAACTATGACATACATCCAGAGGTAAGTACCTAGATCATGAAGTCTGTCTGTCACCAACCAATACATCAATCCCCAGTGCCTTTACATTATTATGGCATCTGATTTTTTTTGTGTGTGTGTTGGCTCAAACTGTACCAAATTTTACCTACATCCATTATTTTCTGTAAAAATATACTTTTAGGATGAAAACTTTAATATAAAATATATTAAACTGCAAGCATTGTGTTAATTCCAAAGAAGGGCACAAAGCAAAGACACTCGCAGGAGGGTGTACCTGTGGGCGGAGGAAAGCCATGCCCAGAGAGCGACGAGGAGTGCTCTTCAGGGCTGGGGACTCTTCATTGGCTAATAGATATGAGTGTCAGCAAAGCATGAGGAACACAAGAAACTCACGCGGAGCAGCAAATGACTGCATACAGTGTGGAAGACACAATAAATGAGATCGGAAAGGAAGCTTCGGTCAGGGAGCTGAATCACGTTAGTCCACGAGAAGGTGGAATGATCCTAATGAAGACACTGGAATGGAGCGTGGGATGGGGGGGGGGGGGAGGTGGTGGCCACACCTGAATAAGTCTGGGCTGGGGTGGAGACAAAAAAAGGAATCTAAGGTGTTCAAGCTCAGAACTTGTTAGGTTGATCTTGCATTAGAACTGGCCCGTGTGAACAAAAGGAAGAGCATACAAACTCTGGGTGCAGAGGCAGGGAGTTAGAACACTGGTTTTGTTTTGCTTCGCTTTGCTTTTCCAAGGTACAAAGGAGGCCCAAGCTTTAGTTTTTAGAAGCGGTCTGGAGCGCCAAGAGTTGTGGGGACCGTATGGTGTGTGAGCGGCAGCCAAAGAGTGAGATCTCGGGGGTCAAAATTAGGTTAAGCCAACTTCTTAATATTTACCTCAACAGGTGGCTCCCAATGTGGGGCGCCACCATTTGCAGTAAATATTAAAATGAAGCTTAACCTGTTTTGCCAGCTCGGGACCATCTGGCGCTGCTGGGATCTCTAACCTGGCAGCCTTACCCCGCCTCTATGAACTCTGTCGGGGTTCACTATCGCTCCTCCTGCTTCTGTCCGGGGTTGATACAACCAACCCAACATGTTTCTTTCCTCCACTGCCCGATACAATCATGACTCCATCGTGCCAAAACTGTTCTAAAGCGTAAGTGCAATTCCTTCTGAGACTCGGGAATTGCTTAACTGAACATCTGTCAAGAAGACAATTTATGTTCTGATAACATCCACTGGCAGGAGGTAGCATGCCCATGTTCAAAGGGGGAAATGCAGAAATAACAGAAGCACTTGCTGAAGAACCGATTCTGCAGCTCATTGGACTCATGATAGGACCACCCAGCCCTGAGGAGCCTCACTACTTCAGCCCTACTGTCTTTTGATTGATATACCTTACGACATTCTCAACTCTGACTGATTTCCAGAGTGGCTGTACCAGTTTGCAGTCCCACCAACAACAGAGAAGTGTTCCTCTTTCTCCACATCCCCGCCAGCATCTACTATCACCTGAGGTATTGATCTTAGTAAATCCTGTTTTCTTTACCTTGGGTTTTTTTTCATGTATTTTCTCACAGCAACATGAAAACTAATAGATATCTTTATCCCTCTATATTAAAATATACTTTATTAAGGGGCAAACATGGAGGATCCTATGATCAGATCATGATAGAATCAAATTAAACCACCATGTGGAAAGATATTTGTAATGATCCAAATTGATAAGAGCTAGGAATTAAGGTTTCAGAATTTGTTCTATTCCCCCTTTCTTGACTATAAGGTCTTTCCAGGGAAAGATGACCATTCATGCCCTCTGAGACATCCTCATACCTAGTAATGCTTAAGTGTAATTTTGGGTTATATTAAATATAACTGTAGAGGTTTTTAAATGTTAAAATGTTATTTAAAATATGACAGAGTTTTGTGAAGGGAAAGAATCAAGGTGTCTTCCCTACTTCAACAAAACTCAGTCATAATTCAGGGTCATTTGAAAATAGCCAAGCTGTTTTCTCCAACAAGGACTGAGGAGTAGTCTCATCTGGAACCAAGAGTTCTCCAGGGTCAGTATGAGTCTACCGTGAGGATAATGGCCTACCCTTTGCCAGGCCGTTAATGAGGGATCCCAGCTGCTAGACAGTGGTGTCCAGGAAACTCAGCCATGTTCTTTCAGAGACATTTCTCTGCGGCCATTTCTAGTACGTTGCCTGAAGGAGTTCTGAACTGCCCAGACTGGCATACTTTGTAGAGGTAAATTCATTCATTTTAAATAAGAGTATTGTACTTTCCTATTTTTTGTTAAAGAAGTACCTGAAATTGTGGAAGTTTCACAACTTATAAACCCTAGACCTACCTCAGAAGGATTTCTTTGCAGAGCAGAGGTGTATTACAAATGAAGTTTTACAACTGACTTTCATGAGCTTTAGCGAAGCCCCTCTCTGTGCTTTGTATGAATAGGCAAATGCTCATCCGAAGCAGTCATTCAGAAACTGGGGCTAGTGAAATAAACACTAGGCCTTGGGGGCCAAGGGGATCCTAATTTAGATAAATACCCCACCTCACCCCCTGCAAACCTTCATAGCAACAAGTGTACTGCTGCACCAGGAATGACCAAGCAGGTGTTAATTCCAGACTTGTTGCTAAGGAGACTCCTACAAGGTCTGCATGATCTGCCCCCAAAGCTCCCACTAAAACCCACACTCAAAATCCCTGAGAAAATTCAGCAGCCACCTACACCAGGATGACTAGCCAGCAAGTGCATTAAAGGCTTGGTTCCTCTGAGCACCACACCACCCCATGTTCTCAGGCTCTTCTTGCTGGACTACAGCAGATCAAACTCTCAGAGAGAGCCAGAGCTAATCCACTGATGGTTGTCAATCATCCCAGGGAGGCTAAGAATTCATAAATGTTTAATGCAATTAGCAAAACACTGGTTTCACTTTTAGTCTCCGAGCTCACTAACAGCCTGTTAGGACCTCCAATGTAATTAAGATGAAGTGGAATTTTTTTTAAATTATGCATGCTAGGGGCTGCAGTGGATGGCTCAGCAGTTAGGAGCACTTCCTACTCTTATAGAGGACCAAAGTTTAGGTCCCAGCACCCATATGGCAGCTAACTGTTGTGGGATGTAAAACCATGCCAGGCCGTCTGGTGAGATAGAGCAGGTTTGAGACCTGGAGACTCGCTGGGCACACATCTGAGGCTCAGGTGACTCCCAGCTCCCTGCCAGACCTGACTTGGAACACATTCCATGCTTCCCACAGAAAAGAGATGTGACCACAGTCACATAGGTCCAAGTCAGAGTTCTCCATGCTAATGAGGTACCTAGAGGTTTGGAGGGATTAGCCAAAAAGATTTCCTTTCCCCTACATTCCTCCCTGCAAAAAGTATTTAGTCTCAGACCCACCTTGAGAAGTTGGGTGTAGTTTTACAAATCCATTTCCACCACGACAATAAACTGTTGGGAACTATGGACTCCCCCTTTTCACCAAGATCTGCTGTGGGGAGCCAGGAAGGCCTGTAGGCCTCTCTTCTTTCCCAGACACAACTGCTACCAAGCCAAGGGCAATCATTTATGATGAGACAAGCCAGAGCTCCCTTCCCCTTCACCCCTCCCAAGTCCCAGGCTAGATGCTATCCCCAGCCTGGGGTCCCTCACTCAGCTCTTTGCTCTTCCTAGACTCCTAGTAGTACCAGGATGCCCAAGAGTCTGAGAACCCCATAGCTTCCCCACATCTGCGCTCTTCCCACCCTGGAGCACTGTCTTGGCACTTCCCCACAGCCCAGCACCAGTGCACCAGCCCCCTGAGCACTGTCTGGGCACTTCCCCACAGCCCAGCACCAGTGCACCAGCAGAGCCCCCAAGTGTTTGTGCTCAGTAGCTGATCGTGGGCCTACAATCCTACAAAAAGTAACTGTAGTTCCAGGCAATATGATATCCTCTTCTGGTCCTAACAGGCACCTACACACATAAGGTACACATACATGCACGCAAGTCTTTTCAAAATTATGTATGTTAAAGTAACTTCCATGACTAACATGAACTAGCCTTTTGTTCTTTAAAGTGATTATATAAAAGAATCTCTACAGAATTTACAAGGTCAGAAGATAATCTCACCTTACAAAGAATGAAAATCCTTTTATCTTTAATAAAATGCATGAACCTGGACCACATTATGGTAAGTTAAAATAGGCAGCCACAGAAGAAAATAAGCTACTTAGGAGGCATTTAGGTGAGTCAACTCATAAAAGCCAAGAATAAAATAGATTGAAGGTAGCTCTCGGGGGCTAATGTGAAGGACAGGAGGAATACACTCATGGGTATTAAAAGATGATGTACCTCTGTAGACTTTGTGTTGATGGATAACAGGGCATATTCTATACTTAAAAATGTTAAGGAGGAAGATAGCATCCTATGTTAACATGATAAAAATAACAGCAAAGAAAGAAAATGAGTGGGGGAGAGAGGAGGCAGAAAAGCTGGGGGGTATGGAGGAGGAAGAAAAAGAGGAAATCGGGGAGGGG
Source organism: Micromys minutus (assembly GCF_963924665.1). Classification (NCBI taxonomy): domain Eukaryota; kingdom Metazoa; phylum Chordata; class Mammalia; order Rodentia; family Muridae; genus Micromys; species Micromys minutus. Next base: position 52,533,089 of record NC_137984.1, on the reverse strand, counting down.
GGAAGGAAGAGTGGGGGGTCACAGAGAAAGGAGATTTTCCCAAGAAAATGGATGCAATTACCTTCTCAGCCTGATGGATGATGACATCAGTGGTGGAGAGTGGGGATGGAAGGAGGAGCATAGAGAGGCTTTATTACAGAGCGTACACAGACATCAGGATAAACATTGCAGGACATTGGCTGGCCTCCTTGGGAGCACCTTTAATACAGAGGAGCTTGGATGTGAGAGCCCTTTTTAGAATATTCTAAAGCTCAAAACTTTTGATGTTATTTGGCCGTTTTGTGGTGCAAACACAAAGGCAGGAAACTCAGGGCAGCAGCCATGAAAGTTCAGTGGTAAGTGTCCTGCACAGTCTTATCGGGATGTCCTTCATAACCGTTCACTGGCGGTGGGTGGTAAGGAAAGAACAGAAGAAGTTAATTTTCAAATTTCCTTGGTTAGGCAATGCAAATATTAATTTTATTAAGCAAATATCAGTCCTCAAGCAGACTTTTTAAGCATGCTGCTCGACAAATCGGAACATATGCAGAAAATTACTCCTGGTGCTTTGCCAAGGTCCGGTGGTTTTCTCAAGGAAAAGCCATCATAAGATTGGAGTATGCGCTGAACTGGTCACTTTTTACCAAGAACGGAACCTATATCTGAATCAGCTAAGAGCCATGTTCATTTAGATGTCTTAGTTGGCAAACGCTTTCTCAGCAGCAAACCAAGGGAGACAGCACCTTAAGGAAATACTAACAGTACTTACTGCCAGTGCTAAAAGTCAAGCTCTGCACAGAACTGAAGTGTAGACCAGCACATTTGTCACCGCAGACCTGACGACATTAGAAAAATGATAAATATTACAGTTTACTGAACAATAAAATATATCAACACATTGAAGATCTATACAATGCAGTGAGCTGATACCCCAAATGCCCTTCCCTGTTAAGACACCCACAGTTAAAACACCCAGAGCAGAAGACAGACCAGAAAATTTCAACATGACAGAATTCTGAAAAGTTCATTGATACAGTTTCAGATTCCAAATTGCCTCCTACCTTTAAGAAAATGTCACTATTTTTTTCTTATCTACTATAATCTGGAACTCTTATTTAAGAATATGGATCATTTTCTGAAAAGGCTATTCAACCTTTCTAACAACTTACCTGTAGGAAGCTGGCACTTTCTAATACATGTCAATCAAAACAACATCCTGCTGGGTGTGAGATCACTCACTCAGTAAAGAACGTGCTCAAACCCAATGACCTGGAGCCACAGAAGAGGGAGAAAGGGGATGTGACTCCACAAAATTGTTTTTTGACCTTCACATGCTCACTGTGGCACATGCATACACACACACACACACACACACACACACACACACACACACACACATATTCACACACACAATAATGGTAAATAAATATAAAACAAAAAAACTCTCATTGTAGATGGATACGGTTTACAAAATGTATCCATAGACTACCTGACAGTGAGTTTGTAGAGACCTATTCTTTAATTTTTGTGTGCAAGCCACATGACAGTAATCTCAAATTGTAAACTGGCGCGCCCACGCCAGCAGAGTGTCAGGGTGTGCTAGTAGACAACTAAATTTAGTCAGAATTGGGCTGATGAGTTGGTTGTATGATGCATCTAGTAACAGAAACAAGAAACAAAGAAATGAAAACCACTTGGAAGTAAGTGGTACCCAATATGGGCACTCTTCAGTTCCTGCCTGTATGGCCTCTAAAAAGAGTCTCAGAAAAACATGTACCTCCCACACATGTTTACTGCGATACATAGATGCTTTGTTGTAAATTTAAATGTGGTAGACTTTTTAATATATAACGTGCTTTCATCTATCACTTTTTAGACACAAACCCATAGATTTAAATACCATATAATTTTGGTCCTCACCATCACCCATTTAAAGATGCTCAGAAAAGAAGTTCTTACATTAAAGTTTTTCATCTCCTTTCTAACTGAGCCTGTACTTTCAATCCACTCCTTCACACCTGCCCCCAGAACTGAATTTTATAGTATATTTCTGTACTCATGGGGTTTTTATTTATCATCCTCACACATTTCTCTGCAACAAATATGTATATAACCTAAAGTTTAATATGTTTTTTCTATTTTTATGAACATAGAGTTCTAGATGGTAAAAAAAAAAATTCTTTCAGACTGAGCTGCTACTGCAGCTATTATAAAGTGGCTATAATGTTTACATTCTCAAATGTTTTGACAAAACAGCATGCTAAAAACTTTTATTAAAATGCTGCCAATAAAAGCTAACACTTTGTTAGAATTTCTTTTACTAGGATGGGGACAGTTAAAGTGGGTGTCTTAGTTACTTTCCTGTTGCTGTGATAAAACACCATGACCAAGAAAACTTGGAAAAGAGAAAGCTCACATCTATGGTGGCAGTGGGAAGGCACAGTGACAAGGGTGGGGATGGGAACAGGGTAGAAACCTGAGCAGAGGTGGCAAGCTGAAGGTGTCAGAGGCTGTTCAATCTCAAAGCCTGTTCTCAGTGACATACTTCCTCCACCAAGGCCACACCCCCTAAGCCTCAGAAAGCAGTGCTACCAACCGGAACAAAGTTGTTCCAGTGTGAAGACTGTGGGCAATCAAACCACCACAGTAAGTGAGGACACCTTTTTATCATTCCTTCATCAGTGTTTAACAGTTACTTATTTGGGGTTGCTAAATATATAGACCATTACTATTACCCATATTTTACTTACATGTGTATGTTCAGAAGCTTTTTCTGATACTCAAATACTAGAAATTTTATAACAATGACACCTGTTCTAGCTCTATTTCTGTAATGTGACAAATACCCTGATGTTTGTCAAAAGCAACTTATAAATAGTCTGTATGCCTTACAGTTCCAAGTCACAGCCCACAGTTTTGGAGAATTCAAGGCAGGGAACCATGTGACCTCCTCAGTCAGGAGTCAAAAGAATAGCTTGCTTGCTCTCAGCTAGCTTTTTCCTCCCTTTGCCTAGGAAATAGACCTGCCCACAGTGGGCCAGGTTTTACACCAATTAACAGTTGAGACCACTCCTCCACAGGCATACACCTACAGGTCAACATGATCTAAATAACGCCTCATTAAGACTCTCTTCTCGGGTGTCAAGTCTAGGCTGTGTCAAGTTGACAGTTAAAACTAAATAGTACAGTACAGAAGTCAACTCTTTAACAGCAGTTAACTGAACTAAAAGTTACAGTAAGCTATGTGAGTGTCTTAGCTAGGGTTTCTATTGTTGTGACCAAACACCATGACCAAAAAATACGTTGGGGAGGACAGTGTTTATTTGGGCTTACATCTCCAGATCTTAGTCCATCATTGGAGCAAGTCAGGACGGGAACTCAAGCAGGGCAGGAACCTGGAGGCAGGAACTGATGAAGAGGCCGTGGAGAGGTGCTGCTCACTGACTTGTTTCCCATGGCGTGCTCAGCCTGCTTGTTTGTAGAACCCAGAGCCACCAGCCCAGGAATGACACCTCTCACCATGGCACCTCCCCATTGATCACTAATTGAGAAAATGCCTTACAGCTGGATCTCACGGAGGCGCTTTCTTGCTTTTCCCCCACCAACGGAGGCTCCTTTCTCTCTGATAACACTAACTAGTGACAAGTGACATTAAATACAAAACCGGCCAGTACAATAAGAATCTCTCAGGGGTGTCAGATCTCAGCTGACAATTTATTAACAGTGAAGAGTCTTCTCGTTTGTAAAAGTGTTTGTTATTCAGCTATTAGAATAATTTATTTTCCAATGTCTTTGACATATGTCAAAAAATCTTTCTAAGACTTATCTGAACAACTGAAATTATACTTTTAAATCTTTCCTTTGCAGACATGCTGCTTAATCCAGAATTTCACAACAAAACATGGGAAACTGAGCACAAGAGTGGTGATTTCATTACACTTTTCTCTCTGGGTAGTACATACCCAGAGTGCTACATTGAGGAGGCAGAGGCAGACAGATTGCCACAAGTTCAAGGCCAACATGGTCTACAGAGTAGGTTCCAGCCAGGGCTACAAACTAGACAACCACATCACAACATTTTTGTCAAAACGGTACTTTTATGGATTGTTTTATTCCATCACAATTTTTAAATTAAAATTGATATTTTGAGGCAAATGCTGATTCACAAGTAGTTGTAAGAAGTAATGTCCCACATCTGACTTCTCCTGGTCATGTGAATTTTATACCTCTCAACAGAACTTTAAATGACAGAAATGGTTTATTCAATATGTGGAGAAACCTTCAATGCAATCCAACCAACAAAACTACTATCTGATAGCAGTGAGCTAATTGTAAATGTGCTTAAAAGTGGCTGACATCAGCTTAAAATTGTCCTTCATGAGTATTAATAATCTTACAAAGATAGTAAGGAGTTACTGATTTGTTTTATAAGACTATTCACTTCTGAAGTCAATATATAGACTCTATAATATTTTCTAATCATTTATGATAAAAACAAGACAGTAACATGTCTTCATGGTAATTTTCTAAAACTATGCATTGGTCAACTACCATGATAACTCTTTATAAATGAACAGGCTAATGAAATGTGTGTGGTTTCCTCCATGTCTTCTGTATATGCATCAAGCTTGTTTCCAATCTTTTTTAAAAAATTAAGACTTAAATAGTTAACATAAAATCAGAGTTCTGAGCCAATCCTGACAGCCCGTACCCTATAGTCTGAGCATTTGAGAGCCTGACCTGGTCAGGAGGGTCATAAAATCAAGGCCAGCCTGGACTATTTAGGGAAAATCTGGCTCAAAACAAAACAAACAAAACCCAAAATGAATTTAAAAACTATAATTTTCTATTAATTTTGTTAGTTATAGAGGTTCCTAATAATAATTCTGACTCTTCCACTGATCTAATAAAAACAACAACAACAATAACAAAATCACAACCTTTATCACTGGAAACTTATTGAGCAGTGAATAGCTACAGTGGTATTTCTTGTTACTAAGAAGAAATAAATATTTTGCAACATCAAGTTATTAGCAAAATTAGAATATATATTTTTATCATTTGTTAAAAGAAAATTTGTCTTCTTAAAATTTCTATGAATTCACTGCATATAAACATCTAGCTTATAATTCCTGAGTTGGGTGTAGTGTTGCACAGCTAGAACCCCAGCACTTGAGACGTGG